>NW_021608124.1:0-3955 GCF_004785775.1 Grammomys surdaster | reverse complement strand
GGGGCCTCATTGCCAAGGAGAACATCTGAACACCTCATTGAACATATAAGGTTTGAGCTGGTTCTGGCATGGTATGTATAGCCCTATGTTCTAGGCTCATTGATGATGAAGGTGCTCTGCAGCCTACCTCAAGAAAAGCATGGATACCAACCCAGCCACAATAATTCATCCTGCCTGCAAGATGTGCTGAGGTAAAGATGGCACTTAACTAGTGGGAATGGTCAACCAATGTGTGATTTAACTTGAGGCCCAGTCTATGAGGGAGAACCCATATTAAACTCTTCTTGGATGGCCAGGAACCAGAGACTAGATAGCCCAGAAACCTAGAGTAGAGCCAAACACAAGCAGTAAAATAAGTAAATATATAAAATCAAAGAAATGATTTATAATGATAATTTGTTATAGTTGTAGATAGGTGCCTTGTCCAGTGGTCATTCAAGAGGCTTCCTCCAGCAGCAGATGGGAACAGATACCAGCACACATGACAGACATTCTGAGAAAGAGTCTAACTAGAGGTCTCCACTGGGTCTCTCCCTTCAGAGCTCAGAGAATCCACAGAGGAAGGGTCAGAAAAATTGTAGTTGTCAGAGGAGATGGAGGACATGGCCCACTGAAGCAACTAAGCAGAATTTCCATGGGCTCACAGAGACTGAAGTGGAAAGCATGAGGTCTGCATGGTTCTATATCAGTTCCTCCTCATCTTTACAGTGGCTATTAGGGCAGTGTGTTTGTAGGACTCCTAACTGTTGGAGTGTATATGTTTCTGACTTGTTCTCCTTGAGACATTTTCCTGCTATTGGGTTGCCATTGTCAGCCTTGGTGTGGGAGCTTCTGCCTTGTCTTTTTGTTCTTTGTTTTGCTATGGGTGTTGTCTCTTGAAGGCCTGCTTGTCTCCTACAGGAGATGTGGGAGAGTGGATCAAGTTGGAGAGAACAAGTGTGTGTGTGTGTGTGTGTGTGTGTGTGTGTAGGGTGGGAGCTGGGAGGAATGAAAGAAGAGGTAATTGTGCTTGAGAGAAGAAACTATTTTGAATATAAAATAAATAATTCATATCATTTCTTTTGATAACCCTAGCTGTATTGAAAGCCATTTGTTCTAAGATCTGATGTACATTCTGAAAACTCTAGGTCTAGACCAGGAAACTAATAGTTATAAGGTAGAGAGAGAACTTTGAATATGGTTCTTGAGGGAAGCAGACCACACATTACTCTCCAAGCTACTACATTCACTAGAGTACGTTTCCTGATTAGCCAGAGGAAAGGCATGTAGTCACATTGTCTTGAGTGTTTATGAATGGGTAAATAACAAGAGCAGGCAGTTATAAAAGATAGCATTTCTAATGTGTGATTATAGGACTCTAAATCATATATGCCACCATGAAAGGGCAATTTACATACACTCACTGATTCAATCAGCACTTTTAGGACAACTTTATCAACAATTCTATTACTGTATATTTTCATATTCTGTGCATCAATGGCTATATTGCTATGTGCTATAAAATTATTAATAGGTAAGAAAATAAGGACTGTCTTAAATAGAGAAATATAACCTAGTGCTTTGATCACCATTTAATTATTATTATTGCCAAAATTATTGGATACATTGGTTAATAGTGGCTCCCTATGAACATCTATAAGGTTAGAAGAATTAGCATAAATCTGAACTGACCCAGAGAATGTTTGAGTGATAGTCATTCTGCTGTTATGAATTTCAATGTTCTAACATAAGTATGATGACAAATTCATAGGCCCATCAGCATCCTTCCATCATAGATTCATCTCTAAGTGACTGTACTTGCTTATGAAGCTGACAGTTGTCTCTTTCTCATAAACACTTCCTACTACTGTGCCTAATAGGCACAATTTGAGTGATTCATCCCCAAAGACTTCTCTACATAAAATAAAGCACACTGTCTTGTTTATCTTCTAAATTTCTCTCTTCAGCAAGTATAGAAGGGGAATTATACACATAATCCTGCTTTAACTTTTTTCCCCACCACACACATACGTGTGTGTGCATGTGTGTGTGTGTGTGTGTGTGTGTGCATGTGTGTGAGTGTGCTCATTGGAAGTTAATAGAAGCACAATTGGTCTGTGAGTGGCAAATACGTATCTATTGAGTGTTCAGCCCTAAACAGGGAATTTATATTATGCCCCTCAAAAGCAAGAGAATATTGCAAAAGGAGTGGCAGAAAGGATGTTAGAGCTAGAGGGTAGGAAGAGTGAAGTACTGTCTTATGGATATTGCACTGCCATTGAAACCAGGAGCATACAGCACCTATGCCATGTATAAAGCATTTAAAATAAAGCCTTCAACATTTAAGCTTGGATATGTATGATGAAGATTGGCGATGCCATGAAGCTCCAGCCATATTTAAAGTTCTAGTTACAATTAATGGTTTTTAAAGGAGGAAGTATCACTTATTTCAATGGTATAGCTGTGGGTAAACTGTCCACACTTCTGTAAATACTTTTCTGCAAGCAGTCCTGAACTCAGTGGCTCTGAAGAGAAGCTTGAAATCAGAAAAAGGGAAACAATAGGAATGAGAAGCAGATAATTGAGGTAATGAGGAGTGAAAATAATCACAGCAAATAATTTACAGATATTCTTGAAATCATCAAAATTATTTTTAAAATTTTAAATTATTTAAAATAGATAAATAAAATAAGTATACAAGAAACAATCACAAAATTATCCTTACTAGCAAATAAAATCAAGGGTTTGGGCTACTTAGTTTTTGGAAAGTTTTTTGCATATTTAGTTTTAGAATACTTTAGGTTACAGTATTTGCTTTCCATCCAGGTGGAGAAAATGCTAAAGAGGAAATTAGAAGACTTAGTACTACTTCTGGAATGCCTCAGTAAAACAGGTCAGATAGTAAACCAAGTCATAGAGTAGAAAGACCATAATAAAAATTGTCTCGATGACAGGAACAATTTCGTTAAGTTTTACCTGTTTCTTTGTTCCTTTTTCTTTCTTTTTATCTGATATTTTATTCATTTACATTGCAGATGTCATCCCCTTTCTCCATTTCCCCTCCCTAGAACCTCCCTCTCACATCCCCCCTCCTCCTTTTTGCTTTTATACCATTTTAATTACATGCAAGTATTAAGGTCAGTTCTAGGTTGAGGGTCTAGCAATACAATAGATGCAAATAGTCAAGGAACATGCAAGACAATAAACACAAATAGTTAAAGAACAAGCAAGGCAATAAACAAAGTCCAGTGATCACTCCCGTTTTCACTGTTTCTAAGGGCTTATCAGGATGTTCAAAATATCGGCGCCTACTTCCTTATCCTAGCCCAAAGTCATTTTCATATCTGAAGGCATTTGTATATGTGCATAGTGTGATTTCATCATATGAATTGCATATGTAGTCTTATCTAACTACTAGAGAAAATTTTTTTAACAAAGTAACTATTATATAGATTGTGATCTAAATGAATCATATACATCTATGAAAACCATTACATACACAATGCAATCCATTCTTTTGTACAAGTAATATAGACTTATTAAAAAGTCATTATCAATTTTCACGTTTGGCAGAATATTTTCTAGACAAAATGTTAAAAGCATTAATTGGGTTATTTAAAAGAGATAGGATAAAACACAATGACTAAACGAATTATTCACTTCAGAAATAAAATTTAATGAAATTTACTCTTTATGGCTTTCTGATTAGAAACTCAAATTGCTTACGCACTGTTCTGTCTTTCAATGCAGGAAATGATTCTCATAGTAGAAGCTGTCTAAAACAGAAATCTGCAAACCCATGGACAAAATATAGGGTGTCACTTGTTTGCATGGGTACAGTTGTATGAGTTTGCATACTGTATCACTAGTGGCAGATTAAATACATATACCAGGGAGAATAGAGCTGACAATGCCTTTTTTAAACCTGTATTTTTTTTCTTTTTTTTTTTTTGTTTTTTTTGTTTGTTTTTTTTTT
>NW_021608123.1:0-4701 GCF_004785775.1 Grammomys surdaster | reverse complement strand
CGTTCCAGCGCCTGGTGCGCGAGATCGCGCAGGACTTCAAGACCGACCTGCGCTTCCAGAGCTCTGCGGTGATGGCCCTGCAGGAGGCGAGCGAGGCCTACCTTGTGGGTCTGTTTGAGGACACCAACCTGTGCGCCATCCACGCCAAGCGTGTCACCATCATGCCCAAAGACATCCAGCTGGCCCGCCGCATCCGGGGAGAGAGGGCTTAAACTAAGCTAGTAAGTGCAGACTTCAACCCAAAGGCTCTTTTCAGAGCCACCCACAATATCTGTAAAAGCAGCTGTTGTACTGGCTGGGAATTTTTTCTTAAGTAATTGAAAACGCCATCTTTGTTACAGGCTTTTAAGCCATGCTACCTTTTGTGTTTCCTACTAGGTCAATGTCACGTGTTTTATCCCTGTACCTATCTCCCTTTAAATTGGCTCTCCAATTTAAATTTAGATTTGGATATTTGTAATAAGCGGCCGGATGTTGAGCTGTCAGTTGATTCCTTTGGGTTGTTTTTTTTTTTCTGCAACATACTCGAGGTTACTCTTGCATAGTTTCCACTACACGTTATGTTTTGTTCACTTTTTGCTGGACCCACCACTTGTCCTAGAACTTACCAGCACATACTGTGCAGTGTTTAATGTTTTTGTTGTTACTCATTGAAATCTATTTACCGAACTTAAAATATTTTGTTTTTTAATAGATGCTGAAAACTAGGTAATTGGGAATAGTGACTCAAGTAAAATAACATTTACATTATGCTGGAGTATTTCAAAAGATTTTTTTTTTGTAGAATTAGCACCGTATTTCTGAAATACAGAGGAGAGGCCTCGAGGATGACAACCTCTCACTCTAGACCTTTGGCTCCCATCTCTTTTACACTGCTTTCTTACATGTGTCACTGCCTATATCGGGAGTGTGAATAGACAACAAAATAACCAAAATTTACCTTGAATAGGTGATTTGTGTGAAAATATTTTACAGGAATAATAACAAATACAACAATGACATAAAAACTTGGCTTACAGAATAATATTTTTTATATCATGTATGCATATCCATAGGCTGAGTGAGTCAGCAGGATCACAAGTTTGAAGCTTACTTTGGTTACAGGATGAGTTCAAAGACTGCCTTGGGAGTTTAGTAATACCTTGTCTCAAAGAGGAGACTGGGGTCGAGGTCAAAGGGCACTGCACTTGCTTAGCTTACCTATTAAACCAAACAAAAAGGACGAAAAGGTATTCGATTTCCTAGAGGCTGGTGTAGACAGCTCTGCCTGGCAACTATATGTTATCCATTTATAGTGTTTTATGGTGATGGTGTCCCCTGAATGCCCAAGTATTTAAATATTTGGTTTTTGCTGTGCTGGCTTTTTCATGTCCCCTGCTTAAAATACACACACACACATATATCTAAAGTAGTGTTTTAGGTACAGCTTGCTGAAAGGCAGCAAATTTGCCATTTTTCTCTAAGAATCAGCCGAACAGTCTTCAAATAGCCTGTCTCTTCTTGCCTCATCATCCTTACTACAATGATGTGTCTAAAAAAAATGGATTCTACATTCAGTCTTCATTTATTTGAGGATTTAATAGAATTTTACAATATCTAATAAATGAGTAAATAAGAATATAGCAATATCTAATGAATAAGTCAGTAAATAATAAAATCGTGAATCTCCTTTCAGAGTCCACAGTGGTGTTCTAGCAGCATAGTAGCCATTTGGAGTTGTACAGGCTCAGATTCTATCATTAGTGCCTACTATGCCGTCTGAATCATTTTCTCCATTTGAAATGGGAATCCACAACATCTATCTTTTTTGATTATCATTGAATATATTCAAATGCGTGGTTTCAATTTTTCTGATATATATATATATATATATATATACACACACACACACACACACACACACACACACACATATATATATATATATATATATATATATATATATATATATTTAAATAAAGTTCTTAAATAACCCAAACTAGCTTCTGAAATTACATCTTACTTGGCATCACTTAATCTGCTCAGTTCATAAATTATCACCGTGTACTTAAAAATCTTTTAAGGTTTTTTGTTGTTGTTTCTGTTCTTAGTAAGGGAAGGTAGTATGGTCTAATATCCCCCTATTCTCTCCCTAGAACAGGAAAAAATAAACCAAATCAAAGTGAATTTCAAATTTTGCTAGAATTTTTATCTTTCTTTAGTGTTTTCTTCCACAATTGTCTCTCTGCACTCCACTTGGAATAAAAACACTTTTAAAAAAAATAATTTCTTTGGTTTCGTGTTTGGTTATTGTAACTTGTAGCCTTTTCTTGTAAGTTATATACAAAATAATTTTGCCACATACATCCTCGAGCCCAGATGGAGATTCTAACTGTTAAATTTTACCCTGCTGTATACATAATTGAACAAATTGTATGTTCCATGATTTACAGTAAACATGATGTCTATCCTCCAGGTACGACATACAGAGTGATATTAGGCACAGGATAAAATTTACAGTTAATATACTTGAAGACAACATTTTTGTTATGAATATTTGTATGAAAGAGTTCAAGGCTCTTAAAGACAATGAGAAAGTCAAGCTTAAGATCTACTCTTTTGATTAAAAATTTTAACAGCAAAATCATACACAGTGGCACAAGCCTGCCACTTAGCTCTGAGGGGACTGAGACTAGAGAGTTGCAAACTCCATCTCCGGTTATATAGTAAGACTCTGGGGGGAAAAAAGGAAGAAGAGGAAGAAAAGTAGGAGGAGGTAGAAGAGGGAGAGGAAGAAGGGAGGAAGAGAAAGAAATAGAAAATGGGGGGAAAAAGAGGATAGAAAGAGAGAAGTTAACAGTAGGCCTCACATTGTTGACCAGTAAAAGCAAGTTCCTGAGTACTCAGAGTGTGTTAGTAAAATTAAACACGAAAAAAGTCAATGACTACACTGCAGCATGGCTCGAAACAGCAGCATTTTGGTTGCTAATACACCTCAGGAAAAGGACCAACAGTTCTTAAATCTTCACCCATGAAATACAAAACAAGATCTGTCATTATACTTTATTACATACTGTACTTAAAAGTATTCCTATAATACACATTTGGTAATACTGATGGTGTGTTGGAAATAACAGCCTCAGTGGGAAATACTTCTAGTAAGAGTATTAAAATAGTGTTCATTTGGGGTTTGTATTGCTGTGATAAAACACCACTATCAAAAGCAACTCAGGTAGGAAAGGGTTTATTTGGCTTACAGTTCTGCCTCACTCACTGAAAGAAGTTAGGATAGGAACTCAATCAGGGAAGGAACCTGGAGGCAGGTTCCTGGAAGGGTGCTGCTTTACAGGTTTGTTCTACCTTGGCCTGCCCAGTCTGTTTTCCTGTAGAACACAGGCCCACCAGCCCAGGAATGGCACCACCCACAATGGGCTGGGCTCTTCCCTTAGGCCCTGATGAAGAAATCCCCTACAGTTTTGCCTACAGCGTGATTTTATGGAGGCATTTTCTCAAATCAGGTTCCTCGTCTTTGTGTCAAGATGGCATAAAACTATCCAGCACAAATAGTAACAGGTAAAAATATTTATGTAGTACTTGTTTGAAATAATCCTTTGTAATGTATTACCCAGTCTAGATCTCACAAAATATGGGGCAGCATTATCAGACAAGTTTTATAGGTATAAATGGGGGACAAGAAAATTACCAGTTCACATACCTATAAAACCATCCTTCGAATGAGAGCATATACTGTCTAGGTGTGGCAAAACATAATACAAGCAGCAAGCAGTTTTACTGCTCTAATTAAAGATATGGTAATTCAAAGTAGCAATAAATGGATACACACAAAATCAGGCAAATAGCCAAGTCCTAGTATAGGATAAGACAATGGGGCTTGAGCTATGTTGACAAGGGATATTTTAAGGAATTCTACTTGTACCCATTCTCTCTGTTTCAATTCCTATTAACAAAACTATTTTATTCTTATTATCTTTTACAGTATCTTTCACATTTAAATTTTTACTTTTTAAAAAACAATAATTACACATTCTTTTGGCACCGGGTAAGTTTGTTAAAAAACTGCTTTAAACATAGATATTTCAGAGTGGTATTTGTTTTAATTCCTACAGGTATTGGGCCATAAAAATGTAACTCTTTGCTAAAATCCTTATAAAACGATATAACATATACTTAAGTCTAGGGGGAACCTCAGGGCCTCCACGATGTCTGTATGTGCTGTAAATGCTGCTCCTTGGTCACCGCCATGAAACGGGCGGAGCAAAAGAAGCCGTTGGCGGACTTTTGGTCCCCGCCCACTTGAGGTTCTCAACCAGGTCCGATGAGAGCCTATAATAGTGCACTGTAATCTTGGGAACTCAGCTTCTTAGTTCAAGCATTTCTGAAGACGTAAGCATGTCTGGTCGTGGGAAAGGAGGTAAGGGCCTGGGCAAAGGCGGCGCCAAGCGCCACCGCAAAGTCCTTCGCGATAACATCCAGGGCATCACCAAACCCGCCATCCGCCGCCTGGCCCGGCGCGGAGGAGTGAAGCGCATCTCCGGCCTCATCTACGAGGAGACCCGCGGTGTGCTGAAGGTGTTCCTGGAGAACGTGATCCGCGACGCCGTCACCTACACGGAGCACGCCAAGCGCAAGACCGTCACCGCCATGGACGTGGTCTACGCGCTCAAGCGTCAGGGCCGCACCCTCTACGGCTTCGGCGGCTAA
>NW_021608122.1:0-2952 GCF_004785775.1 Grammomys surdaster | reverse complement strand
AGAAAGTTATTAAGCCCAGGACAAGATGTTTCCTTTCTACCCACGCCGGTATGCATGTGCTCCCCCTCCGTGTTTATTGTATATAATGGTAGTTATAATGGTAGTTTTTTGAGTTGTGATAGTAGTACTTGCTTTTGTGCTATGTGTTGGAATGTTTCTATATTTTCCTTTGCTATGGTTGCCTGAATGCCTTGTTATGTTCCTTGGCCTGTGGATGCTCCTCATTCTATGACCCTGTTTAGAGAGAAATGAGATTTTGGCATAACAGCAGCCATCATCACGGCCATTTCCATCTCTGCAGCAGGAGCGGTGACTGCAGCTATAGCTATGGATCATACAGTACAAACTGCCTTCACCCTTAATGATCTGTCTGGCAATGTGGCCGCAGCTCTTAATGCCCAAGCAGCTGTTAGTGCACAATTGAAAGGTGGGCTGATGGTGATTAATCAAAGAATTGATTTAGTTCAAGAGCAAGTGGATACCCTTTGGCAGCTGGCCCAATTAGGATGCCAATGAAGATTTTCTGCATTGTGCGTGACCTCTATGCAGTATCAAAATTATACTTATGCAGCTAATCTATGTCGCCAGTTGTCTCAATATCTTTTAGGGAATTGGTCCGCTGGGTTTGATGATCTGATGACTGAATTGCAAAGGTCCATTGCTACTGTGAATTCCACTCATGTAGATCCTGACTTGGCTTCTGGATTGTCATCTTGGATACCTAGTGCTATGTATCATCTGAAAGAATGGGCGGGAATGGGTGCCATGGCTGGTCTCCTGGTGTTGGTCTCCCTTGTGGGCCTGCGGTGTATCTGCCAGATAAGGGTCACCCAGCGGCGGAGTGCAGACATGATAGTGCAAGCATTTACAGCCATTGAGGCAGGACAGTCCCCCCAAGCATGGCTAGCAGTCATTCACCAGTGATCGTCCTTCACGTTCGGGTTGTAAGGCTAAGTACTGCACTTGAGGTGTGCTGCCTGCAGTTAGCAGCCTCAAGAAGAGCACGTCTGATTTATTCGGGTTGATGCCGCCCTATCCCTTAAGTGTCCCATCTTCCTCCCGCCTCTGAGTAAAAATGGCACTGGACGGGCCAGGCTTGATTTCGGTGGATGATACCTGTAGGAGAGCCTGTACAATGTCCCTTTTTATGATTCAGAGATCAGACCTCTACTCTTGCCCGTTTCGCTTTAAAAACAAAAGGGGGAACTACTGTGGAGAGCTGTGATGTGCCGCACCCTAAGATGGCGCTGGCTTCCACCTTCTGCCATCCCACTGGCGAGAGTTCTCCGTGCTAAACAAGTCCTTATTTGGCTAAACTTGCTGACTAGGGCACTTCCGCGTTGCTGGTGACCTATCTGCTCCCCCCACATGGCCTGCCTGGGTTGGCTAGCATTAGGGTACTTAAGGGCTGTGGGCACTCCCCTTGGAGTAGAAGGTTGTTCAAAAGGTTCCTGAATGAACTGCATTGAGAAGAACTCCATGTTCAACGTCTTCTGTCTGCTGGTCAGATCGGAAGCGACAGCTGCTGTATTTACAACCGCAAGAAAATGTAACCAACCTAGATATCCATGAACAGATGAATGGATAATGAAGGTGCAATAATGTACAAAATGGAATATTGTTATAATATGAAGTCTGTAGAAAAATGGTATGTGTGTGTATATGCACATGTATGTAACAACAATTATTGATTAAAGATCCATGAATTTGAAACAGAGCAAGGAGGGGTGTTATGGGAAGCTTGGAAGGAGGAGATGGAAGGGAGAAATGAAGTCGTTACATATAATCTCAAAAGAGGTAATTTTTGAAAATGCATTTTCTTTCTCATATTCAGATACAACATATAATGCGTACATGTGCACAGACACAACACAGACACACAAATACACACACACAGGAGTTGTAAGTCTGGATATATCATAACATTTACAAAACAGATCAAGAAAGGATAATGGATGATGAGGAAGGACAGAATGCCAACAGGACACACTGGTCATGAAAGAGACCATAAAGTTGTTTTCCTAGCGTCAACTCTTTCATAGACTTTTCTTTTCTGTGGTAGATAAATGTATAACAAGGTCAGCGAATGTGTTAAACACTGGGTGGACCCCACTGCTTCAGAATGGCCAAACTGTCTAGCAGTTCAGGGACATGCACAGAGTTTGAGACTGACTGAGACTTTGAGTGGCTCCCTTAAATCAGCTATATGGTGGTTTTCCTTGTGAGTTCTTTAGAAATAAAGTGATTTTTTAATAGTCAAAAAAAGAAAAGAAAAAACAATTCATCAAACTGTTGAAGGAGGGAGGCTTGCTAGGAGGCTGAGGAGCATGTACTTTGGATAACCAAAAGGTTTCCCATCAAAATTTTCAAAGGGTCTCCTAAGTAATAATAATAACCTATGCCCTTAGGTGCTCCCTGTGACTTTGGGAAATGCTCTCCTTTAGATGCAACACACAGTTCTTATAGCAGCACAAGCACACTGGGTTCTTCTTAAAGGAGACAGTCATCAAGATGTGTGGATTGGAATGGCAGGGAGAATGTCTGAGCTGCATATAATTTTCTAGTCTTCAAAACTAAACCTCTCTGTAGATTTCAATGTTCCTTTCCCCTTAAGAGCAAAACACATTAATACCTCTCATTATGTGTGAGCTGGGGAGAAGAGGGAAAGTCCTCAGGAAAGATGTCTTCAGTTGACACAACTCAGGTTCAAGACCAAGTCTTACTTATGGGAAACACAGTCTAGTTAGAGACTCATGTCAAAGAAACCTCTGAGTGCATGTTTTTTTTACCATAGATTGGAGGGAAGTTTATAACCTTATGTTGAAATGTACAGCTGGAAACTGCTCTCAGTCCTTGCCCCTTTGCTTATCTGGCTTCGCTGCTACAAGAACAAGATAGAGAAACGAAGAACATGACTCAGGAACACGTCACTAGGAAGCCTCAGAACCACAC
>NW_021608121.1:0-1467 GCF_004785775.1 Grammomys surdaster | reverse complement strand
GGACCTCCTACTTCTTTCCATACAGTTCCACAAACAGGAGACAAAATTATTTAGATGCATAAGCTCATGGGGACTTTATTCTTCAAGAGTACTGACAGTGCACTAGGCTATGACAGAATGTTTGAGATGGTTAATGCACATGAGACAGTTATGTCAAGGGTCAAAGCTCAAATTTACCACCTATATCTTTGTTTAACATGCTTGTCTTGTCTTGTACTGCTTTTCAAAAATATATTTAAAAGTGGAGTCTGATTTTTTTTCTGGTAAATTTTCCCAAACAATAAGAATGTTCATTTATAGTATAAAATTTGTTTTGCTTCTCTAAGAAATTATGTACTTTAGATAGGTTCTTTCCTTGGGTGACAGTTTCTTCCTCTTTCTCCTTCTTAAAGCTTTTGTTTTGTCTCCCTTGTACTGGGCTTTTGAATTCTGTCTTACTCTCAATGTGGTTACATGGGCATTGCTCTTGATGTATTTAAAAATATACAGTTTATTTAACATCATTCACCAAATCTGGCCTTTAAAATCCTTCTGTCTCATCTTCTGCATAGTTCCTTGAGCCTTGATAGGAGGGTATGATAAAGGTAACTTTTATAAGAATAAGCACTCCAAAGTCTCTCTGTTTCTGCACATAGTTGATATATATATTAAGCTTCTCCTTTGAAGTCAGAGTGATGCACAGATCTAGTGGAAAAGAAACATAATTTAGGAGTCACATTATTCTCATTTTTATTTGTAGTACTAATAGGAAGTTTTAGATGAATTTGAGAATTGTTCTTTCTAACTATGTGAATTACTGAGTTGGAATTTTGATGGTGATTACTTTAGGTAAGATGACATTTGTTACTAGATTATTCCTGCCAATCCATGAGCATGGGATATCTCTCCATCTTCTGATGTCTTCTTTGATTTCTTTCTTCAGAGACTTCAAGATCTTGTCATGCATATCTTTCACTTGCATGAAGATCAAGACATATATTATTTCTGAATATTGTGAAGGGTTTCTTTCAGTTATTCTTTCTCTGTCAATTTATTGTTTAAGAAGAGGAAAGCTACTGATTTATTTGAGTTAATTTTATATTGAGCTACTATGCTGAAATTTTTTTTATCATATGTAGAAATACCCTGGTTGAGTTATTCAGGATAATAATGTATACAATCAAAAAACACAGGATAGTAAAAACCATTCTAAACTATAAAATAAACTTCTAGGGGAATCACCTTCCTTGACTAGAAGCTGTAGTTTACAACAATAGTGGTATAAAAGTGTATGGGTTTGGTACAGAAAGGTAGATCAGTGGAATAGAATTAAAGACCCAGAAATTAACCGACATGCCTATGATTACTTGATTTTGATAGAGTAGTCAAAGCCATCTAGTGAAAAAAATGGAGAGAATTTTCAATAAAAAGTGCTTTTCAGCCTTCTGCCCCTGCCTGCTCCTCCAAGCTGGAGCAGACACAGAGTCA
>NW_021608120.1:0-4642 GCF_004785775.1 Grammomys surdaster | reverse complement strand
GCAGGGAGATGTTTAGCATCCAAGTGACACCCACAGTTAGTAGATCATAGCTGTTTTGGAAGGATCAGGGTGGGGTGCAAGTGTGTGGTTATCATCTTTTTTCTTCCTTTGCTTCCTTTCTTCACCCCCTCTTAGAAGTACCATGCTAGGGACTGAACCCAGGGCTGCGAACATGCTAGGTAAGACCACAGTTTTGGACTAGGCCCCAATCCTAGATTAAGAATTGTGTACTGGGGGTTTTGTTTGGGTACAGTGTATCACTATGGAGCCTTGGCTGATTCCAAACTCAGAGATCTACCTGCCTGAGCCCCCTGTCTGCTGTTCAAAGTCCGGTGTCACTATAGCCATCCAAAGGTTTGTAGTGTTTCAGTACAAGGATCCTATTTGTGAGTACACAGAGCAGGTAAAGGCAGCTCACTGCTCGGCCTCTTGAACACAAAGTCAGTGTTGTTGAGGCTCAGATGCCTCTCTCTTCAGCCCTGGAAGATGAACCTCCTCGTCTCCCAAAAGTAAGAACTTCCTTTCCCCATACATTTTACCACTAAGTTATGTTGGTCCGATGACTGAGAGTCTCATAAAGGCACAGGTGTAGCTCATGAGATGTACTCATCACATTGGAAAGTAACGGCCCAGTTCAGAGGCCTAGCAAATTCCTTCTCTGAGTGGAGGGCAAACAGCTCGATTAGCTACAGAACACCGGGATGAGAGAAGGAAGTACAGGTGTGCCCACGGCTGGGCCTGGTACTTTACTTGGATCTTGAAAAAAACATTTTTTTTTAAGATTTATTTTTTGTATATAAGTATACTGAAGGTGTCTTCAGACACACCAGAAGAGGGCATCAGATCCCATTACAGATGGTTGTGAGCAACCATATGGGTGCTGGACCTCTGGATTTGAACTCAGGACCTCTGGAAGAACAGGCAATGCTATTAACCGCTGAGCCATCTCTCCAGCCCATGGATCCTGGAAATTAAAACTCAGCTCCTCACTCTCTTACACTGAGCCATCTCCAGCCCCGTCTGCCTCTCCTTATGTAGGCTCCTCTCATTTCATGGAAAGCCTGAATTACCCTTTTATTAATCTGTGTTGTATCGGTTTAATCCTGAGCCTCACCTGGGACCTTAGGAGGATGGAGGTGGAATTTTCAAATCCCTACAATGTTTTTGTTGACTTTGATCTTGGGGAAGTCACTTCTAATGTCTTTAAGTTTTCTTGTCAGCAAAGGGCTCACCTACCTGAAGGGCTCTGATAAGAAACAGTGGAATGCCCGGGGTGGTGGTGTGCGCCTTAAATCCCAGCACTTGGAAGGCTGGCAGATCTCTGTGAGTTTGAGACCAGCCTTAATCTACATAGTAAGGTTTTCTTTCTCAAAAGAAAAACAACAGAACAATGTTTAAAAATTGCGGAGGGTCTTACCATGTAGCCTAGGCTATCCTGGATCTCTTGATCCTCTTGCTGCAATCACCTGAGTGTTGGAATCACAGGATTGTCTCACCATGCACACCCAGTGCATACATGCATGCACACTCATGAGTGTGCACACACACACACACACACACCCCTAATTTTTCTTGTGGTGCTAGGTTGGAACCTGGCCCTAGTACATGAGGCAAGCACTCTTGACTGAGCTACACCCCTGGTTTATTTGTTTAACTGATGCTTCGTATTGAGTGCCCTACTATGTGTGCTGCTCTTGAACAAGCTCTGGAGAAGTTGTCTCTTCAGCTATCACTGAGGAAAAGGCATAGATGCCAGAACATGTTCTCCTACCTACCCCGGGGAAGAGCAGGGGCTTCTTTGAGCTGAATTCAAAGAATGGGTGCAGAGGATTTCAGCTGCATGCAGCAGTCTGGGCTGCAGCTGAAGAGAAGGAAGAAAGTCATGTCCAAGAACTGAAGGCCAGCCAGACAAGATGGCTCAATGGGTAAAGAGGTGCTCGCTGCCAAGCCTGACAACCAGGGATCCACACAGTGGGAGGTGACAGCCAACTCTCAAAGTTGTCCTCTGATCTCTCCCTCTACATGCCTCACAGCAGGTACATGCCCAAACACAAGTAAATAACCAAGTAAAGGCACACACAGGGTGTGTGGCACCACCTGTAATCCCGGCACTCAGAAGTAGTATGGCCAGCCAGGGCTACAAAGTGAAGCCTTGCCTCAAAACAAAGGCAGGGGAGCAGGGCAAGGTGCCAGAGCCAAAATAAAGGGCAGGTTCTGTGTTCACAGCCACTTCCATTGGCCTCTTAATGACTCTTAAGACAAGGGACTGAGAGCCCCACAAGTATTTCCACGGATTACCTTCCACTCCCACCCCTGTAAGCATTCAAACATCTTATATTTATTCCCAGGTTCTCTGATGTTCTGTGTCCTTGGAGCTGAAAGAGAAACAAACATTGCATAACCGATCCATTTGTGCTCTTGGCCCCAGAACAAGCCCTCCCTCTTGGTGTTGCTTTGAAAAGCACAGTACACTTAGCTGAAATTAAATTCCTGTGTGTCAGTTAAGGCCACTGACAGTGCAGTGAGTCTTCACACCATGATACCAACAAAAGCAAGAGAGAACTAGTCACTTAATCCCAGCGTTTAAAAACAACCCAGGCTGCAGTAAAGAATCACAGGAATTCCCTAATGAACTGTTGAGCTGATGGCTCCACCCCCAGCCAGAGAACAGGCAGAGGTCAAGGTGACCAAGAGCAAAGGACCAAGACTGGTTGGTCACTGAGCCTGATTCCTCAACCAGTTTAAAGACATCAACAGGGACTAAGCAACATAGTGTTTTTCTATGTTCAAGGCCAGCCTTGTCTACCAAGTGAGTTCCAGGACAGCCAGAGCTACACAGAGAAAAACCCTGTCTTGAAACAAACAATAACAACCCCCCCAAACCAAACAAACAAACCAAAATCATGTTAATCTGTTGGAAGATGGACCTGAGTTCATTGAATCCCTTTTTCTGTGTGTCCAATGTGCCTACTTAGTAAAACCGTTCTCTGCCTTTACCAGTATTGTCTTTAACTGGTTCAGCCTAGGGTTTGTGGACTCCTGGGCCCAGGGCTTTTGTCCTTAGTCCTCCAGTAACAACCCAACTGATACAGTGTGACAAAAGTTCGGCCAACAGCTACCTTGCTGGAGCAGGAGAGAGGCCCAAAGGCAGGTGCAGGACTCCAGCTACATGTGGTGCAGGACAAGAGACAAACCAGCTGCAAACCTCCACAATAACCTACTTGTATTATCTGCTGGAGGAAACAGGACAGCAGCCAGGAGCCTCTGCAAACTGTCAAATGAAATATAACATGGTACCATTTGCTCTTTGTGGCTGGAGAGAGGAAATGGCAGACACAGAAAGCCAGATGACCCACAACTGTGTGCATCTGCCCCTGGGCCTGAGACTTATGAATCCCCGCTAGGAGCCAAGGTGGGAAAGCAAAGGGCAGTGGCTGCAGCCTACTCCCTCTATCTATCTGCAGGGAACCCCTCAGAGAGCATGGGGGAGCATTGCTGCAGGCAGGGGTGGCCTCACCTAAAAAGGATTTATGAAAAGTGAGAAAAACAAAACTATCAGGTGACATGGTTCAGGGGTTGGAGAAGCCAAGTGATTATGTAAAACTTTTCTTGGGAGTTTAAAAAAGATGACCCCATTTTAGCAACTGCCCTTCAGCGTTGGGCAACAGACACTTGGGGTTTTGTTGTTTTGAGACAGGGTTTCTCTGTGTAGCCCTGGTTGTCCTGGAACTTGTTTTGTAGATCAAGCTGGCCTCGAACTCAGAGAGCTGTCTGTCTCTGACTCCCGAGTGCTGGGATTAAGGGCACCGCCCAGCAGCTGACATTCAGTTTTTATAAAGACCTGGAATCTAAGGCTGGCAAGGAAGAGCGAACTGAGCAAGCATGTGACTTCTCAGACACCAGGTTCTGACCCAGCCAGTCCCTGATGCCTGAAAATGCTCTGAAGGCTCTCTAAGGAGGTAACTCTCTTAGTAACTGGGTAAGTCTCTAGGTAACTAAGTAACTCTCAAGGTAACTAGGTAACTCTCTAGGTAACTAGGTAACTCTCAACGAGGTAACTCTCTAGATAACGAGGTAACTCTCAAGGTAACAATGTAACTTTCTAGGTAACGAGGTAACTCTGCACGTAAGTAGGCAACTCTCAAGGTAACTCTCAAGGTAACTAGATAACTCTCCTCTAGGTTACTAGGACTCACTTTAGAGACCCTGTTGGTTGATGGCCCACCCCCTGCATGTGCCCATATCCAGGGTCTTCCTATACCTCAGTTACAGGAACAGTTTAATTTAATTATTTACTTCTTGTTATTTTTCAAGACATGCTCTCGCTGGCCTGAAGCCCACTGTTTTTATTGTATTGTGCATGTGCAGGCCTGCACATACTGTGGTACATGTGGCAGCCAGGGGACAGCTCTCCAAGCTGGTTCTCTCCTGCCACCTTGTGGGGCCTGGGCTTGGAACTCAGCTCACTCGGGTTTACACACAAGCACCCCCATTGGCTGAGCCATGGCCAAGGCTCTTAACAGTTAACAGATCTTGCAGCACAATTACAAAGACACTCCCTCATCCATCAGGAAACCAACCTTCAGCTGCTCCTCTCAGCACTTAGAGCTGTCTGTGGATTGATTCTTCAATGCTTTCCTGG
>NW_021608119.1:0-1253 GCF_004785775.1 Grammomys surdaster | reverse complement strand
ATACTGTATAAATATTTGTTATTCAGTGTTAATTTATTTTGCAAGCCTGTTGGTTTTATATTTTTAACTTTATTATTTTTGTTTTTCCAGGACAAACTTTTTCTCTGAAGCCCTATCTGTCCTCATAGTAGATATAGAATCTACACAAGCCACCTGACATGTTATTGTAAAATAAGTACAGGCTTCTGTGCTGCTCTTCATCAACTTCTTTAATTTTGAAATTTGTCCAAATATGTAGGTTATATTCTATTTCTAAGTATGGCATATGCTCATGATATCAATACTACCTGTGGCTTCAGAGTCATTGGATTCCAGGTGTATGATGTTCTGCCTTACTCCTGTGTTTCTCCTGAAATTTTTGGACAAATAGGAGTATTTTACCTGTGTGGATGAATATGATTATCATATGTGCCTGTCCTTTATTTTTGCCAGAATGTGGCCTCAGAACACTTGATCTTCATGTTATGGGTTGTCATTAGTCCCCATGTAGATATTTGAAATTGACCACCATTATGTGGAAAACCAGTCAGAGCTTTCCACTTCTGAGTTATCTCATTCTCCTGCCCTATGTTGCTTGTCTATGATCAACATTTAGATATTAATATTTTTATCTGTCCATTTGAATCTGTTTAAACATGCATTCCATTTTAGTAAAATTTTATTAATGTAGCATTTTAAACTGGTACACTTTACATTTCTCTAAGATAAATGCAGAACTGCTTTTAATGTCTAATTCTTTTTAGGAACTTCAGTAAAGAACTATGAGTTCTCTCTATCATTTCTGTTCTCTTGGTTGATTTTTACAGGGGCATGAGTGTCTTAATATGTAACTTTTGCTGTCCTGAAACTTGTTGCATTGACCTTGCCTGCATCAAGCTCAAGGACATACAGCTCCCTGTGCCTCTGACATTAAAGACAAAACCAAAACCACCCAGAATTTATATCATTTATATACTTTACTAATTGTTCACATAATTCCTTTAATGTGTGGTCAGTGCTGTTGGTCTGTTTCCCTCTCCATCTCCCTCTCAATTGGCATTTCTCTTGCAAAGCAATATCCTATTCAGTGGGTTCAGAAGCAACACATGCAACTGTCATAATACAAGATCCTATTAAAATGACATAGACATTAGATTATAACTTCTGTGTCAAAGAAATAAATGATAGTAGCACCAGAAATGTATGATTATAATGTCTAGGAAGCAAATATTTATTTACAGTGATGTCAGTATCATGGTTTGTGTTGTACACAT
>NW_021608118.1:0-1413 GCF_004785775.1 Grammomys surdaster | reverse complement strand
CAAGGCCAACCCTGGTCTACAGTGTGAGTTCCGGGACAGCCACAGATACACAGAGAGACCCTATCTTGGAAAACCAAAAACCAAAACAAAACAACCCAGAAAACATACTATGTGAAGAATAATGGGGTGCAGGGTGGTATTTCAGAACATGAGTAGGACCCAAGGGTTGGCCTTTTAACAAAGTACTTTAGTGACCCAGCCAGAGAGTACCTAGAACCCAGCAGGCTACTCCAGCAGGGCTGTGATAGTTGACCTGGGGTTTTATGTCATCTCTTCCTTCTTGTTGGACTGAGTGCCATGACAGCAGGTTGGCTCTGAATGGCTGGTGTGTACTCAATAAGTGTCAAATGAATGGGACAGTCTACCGACTGACTGATAGAAGAAGACATCTACCTTGAGACAAGTACAAAGAAAGATTTCATATGGAGAGAGATGGAGAAAGACAGACAGACAGGTGTGAACAGTTGGGTGGGGGGAGAGGTGGCAGTGGGATGGAACAGGAGGGAGACGGTTGCTAGGGATACCATGGTTCCTGCAACCCCATCACGTGAAATGTCCTCCTACAGGCCAGAAGCAATAGCCAATGTGGTTGGAGTGTGGTGAAAGGGAAGGGAGGAGACAGGATGGTAAAAATGGTGGATCTGCCGCTGGTGGTGGCTGGTGGTAGAAACAGAATGGTCACGCAGAGTTTCAACTGCTATCTCCAAGGCTTCTGGAGCTGGGCATGGGAGAGCCTAGCTTTATGAGGCTCACCCACATTTTGGACACTGAAATACAATGTTATCTACAGAGTTCAGGCTGGAGTAGCACGTGATTGAGTTATCAGCAAATATAGATAGATATAGATATCCGTATACACAGACACAGAGGTAAAAGGAGAGATGGGTAGACAGGCAGGTGGGTAGATGGGTTGGTAGGGATGGATATCACCAAAAAAAGTCATAATGTTTTTAAGTAATTTCATGATTTATACTGGGCCGATTTTATAGTTATCACAGGGCACATGCAGCCAATGGCTGAAGGTTAACTGTGCCCAGAGGGAATGGGTCCACCAACCAGGCCTGCCTGGACTCTTTAACCCACAATCTCATCAAACAGCAACAGGGACTTTACTCACAGTCACACAAGCTGATCCAGGAACTTAGGGACATCCAAGCACCAGAGGAGCCGCAATTCCAGTCCAGATGTTATCCTACAGCTGTGCACTGGCAAAAAAAACACAAATGTCAGCTCAGAGACCTCACTAAGCAATGTATTAGTCAGCCAGACGTAGTGGTGCACTCCTTTAATGCCAGCACTCAAGAGGCAGAGGCAGGTGGATCTCTCAAGTATGAGGTTAGCCTGGTCTACAGAGCAAGTTCTAAGACAACCAGGGCTACACAGAGAAACAAAGTTTCAATTACTTACTCACTG
>NW_021608117.1:0-2016 GCF_004785775.1 Grammomys surdaster | reverse complement strand
TTAAGGTGTGTACTAAAGCCCTTAAATATCTAATAAAATGTGTGGCAATCTGTATATTCAATTCAAATGGACAAAATGAGAAAAATTATACTTAGAAAGAGTATTTGGCAGACTGAGCCACCAAGACTCCACGATCTTCATCCTATAAATATGCCCAGAGATGTAAAGTGTGATTTGAATATCCTGTTTTCACAATTCTTATATTTGAGGATAGAAACTGAGTATGTTTCTCTTGTACTTTGGTCAATGACTCTATCCCTATTGTCCTGTAAATAAAGCTGAATGATTCAGTAAGTTTAACTTGGTTGTTTTCAGTTTGTACTTGGGATGCTTAAATGAATATATGTTGCATCTCCCAGGAATTGTCTCTCATAAAACATTTACTAAATTTATGAATATTTTCAGCCAACTTGTAATATAAACTTAATAGTAGTGATTTCCAATAGGTGGGTAAAAATCCCTTTGGGGCTGGAATGACCTTGTCACAGGGGTTGCTTAAGAGCATAGGAAAAGATGCACTTCCAATGTTCTTAGAAGTAAGAAATCATTCGTTCCCCTCCAGGTTAGTCTGTCCACATATGAAAAATTTGAATTTTATGTCAGTGTTTATCATTACAAAAGTTAGAAACACTGTGTTAGGGAGATAGTTTGTGTTAACTAAAATTGAGAAGATTCTGTTCAATGTTCCAGGCTTACTGCCATAATAGTACTAGGTTAAGTTAAAAAGAGTCAAAATAGAAAATGTGTAGAGGTTTTAAGAGCCTCAGCAAGAAGTCTGCTCTCTTTTTCTTGAATTCAAGGGAGTAGTACAGAAATGTCTACCAAAAAATAAATCAAAACACAGCTGTGACTATAATAGACTGCTATGTAAACAATGTGCCATATTCCTCACAGTTTTTTAGATTCTTTTTAGTATGGACCCTATAATGGTTTTCATAATGTATGATAACAGAAAAATCAATTACCACATTTTTTTCATTCAAAAGGATTTCACACTAATATAAATTGATATATTTTTATGCAGTGATAAATAAAATAAAGCATTTATTTATTGCACTATGTGAAACATATAGAAAAGCGCTTTTTCCTTGCTTTGATTGAAATTTTTGTCACTCTAAAATGTCTGTTCTTGGTGCTACGTCAGAGCTTGCAGCTGTACAAAATTAGTTTCTGAGACATTCCTGGCAAACCTCGAGGTTTATCTTTTGATCAATGCTAGCCATAATCAAAGAGAGTAAGAGTTGTGTGTTTTGCTTGCTCTATTGGATAGAAAGAGCAAGATAACCTTTGTTTTTGTCACTTTCTGAGGCCCCAGTTAACCTTGTATAATGTTGGATGAAGTAAGAGGAATGTGGTAGCTGGGTGTCATTCTTTTCCAAGAAGCCTGAACACTTCTATTCCAGAAAATGAAGGCTCAGCATTTTGGTGGGCTTCCATCTCTACTTGTCACACCCATGATCTACGAAAACCAAGAAATGACATCCAATGTTGTGGATCAGGATGGAGGGGAGTCTGAACTCACCAAGACTTGAGGTGAAAAAACTCAACATGGTTTTAATTAGTTGCCATAGGTATTTGTGGAAATGCCAACCTACTATATCAGAATGTGTGTGGTATGGTAATACCAAATCTCCTGTCACATTCAGCATCAGTGTTTAATCATCGACCATGTTTTATTTTTAGTTTTTGTCTTTTCAATTAAGTTATACTTGTTGGAATAGCTTTTATGTGACCACAACGATGTATTCTGTGTCACTAAACTGATGCTGAAGTCCTGTTTCTATGCCTTTGTCCATTATTTCACATCTGTTTCAGTCTCTCTCCTACCCAGGGAATCCACACTCAGTGAGGCTCAGAGGCCCAAGGTATCTTCCCAGGTCATAACATGGACCAACAAAACCACAGACTGACTGACTGAGAGTCTCTCATTAGCTTGGACAACCTACTTGGGCCATCAGTCAGTAACAGTTCCTCTAATGGGGAAATAAAAGACAAAATGACTGAGATAGCTGATGC
>NW_021608116.1:0-6500 GCF_004785775.1 Grammomys surdaster | reverse complement strand
ACTGATACTGGACAGGATAGGTGTTGAATCTGTGTAATTCCAGGCATTAATGGATTCTCCAGATGGTAGGAATCACAGGAAGTTTGAAGAGGTTTTATCATACAATAATATATGTACAAAAGAGAGAATGCTCTAGTCTTGCCTCAATATTGCATGTTAGATTGCCCTTCCTTAGACTAGACAATAGAAGATACAGTTTCCCATGATTCATCTCAAAGTCTGAGTGGCATGGGACAGCTGTGACTTTCTCAACTTTTACTATGTAAGTTCTGATGAAATCCATTATCATGATTGCCAATTGTGTCTTACATGTGGCTGTTGACACATGGTCTGTCCCAAGCTGCTCAGGAGAATACTGTCTCTGGAGTGTTTTCCATGGATATGAATGAAATCATGACACCTGAGGGTGAAGAACATGATCTTCACAACATGTTTTCAGAAATGTTTTGATCAAAAGCTTCCAGACCACAGATGCAGAGCTTGAGGCCACAATTTTCCAGATGTATCCAGGGACTATGACACAGGATGAGTGGAAAGGAACTGTAGAATATAATGAAGTGGATTCTCAGACAGCAATAGCCTTAAAACAGACACATAGGTGTAAATGTGTCTGTGATGTTTGTCTACAAAAGAAACGGATTTCATATGTGTTCCGTCTTAGATCCTAGGAGACATGAAGAAGCTGTATGCTTTCACTATTTCCTTCTTGCTCCTGAAGTTTTATCTCATCTTGTACAGTCTGACTGATCCCAGTTGTTTTTGGAGGATACAGAGTACTGAAGATAGTGATAGAGATTTTCGAAGTTGTGGTGCAGTGCTCGCGCCTAGGGATCGCGGGCTGACGGAACCGCTGCAGGATACCGGGGTCGGCGGAGGCGGCTGGCGTCAGCTCCAGGCCGGGCCAGCAGGGGTGGGCAAGCGGCCTCCGGGGTCAGGGGCGTGGAAGGAACCAGCGGAGCCGGCCCAGGGCCTTCAGCAACCGACGGGGCAGGGCTCGCTCCACAGCGGCCTCTGGTCGCCCGAAAACTGGAGCGGGACCTCCGTCCCAGCCCCCGAAAGCGAGAAAGTGTTATCAGCTCTTTTAATTCTCTCCTTCCGGGAGTCGCTCATGAGAGCCCAGGGAAGAAAAGTGTCTCAGCTCTTTTAGTTCAGCTTGCTCTTCCGCTAAGGGGAGAGGAGAGCGTTGTCCTTTGAAGTGCGCGACTGGCGACTGGCGAGGGATCGCGAAAACACTCGGACAGCAGGAGACCTTGTACCACACAGCAGTAGTAGTTTAATGTGAGCTCTGGAATTATATATATACAGTTTCGGGGAAAGAACAGGTAGCCCCTATTGGTTTGGCTTGGGTGTTTGAGGATGCCTTATTTGCATGGAGGTTTCCGGGGCTTCGAAGATTTCTACCAAGCTTTCTGGCTTTCTCATAGCCTACTGCCCCACACGAAGTGACTGTGGTTTGAGTCTTCTTACCGAAGAGGGACCTCTAGAAGAAAATTATTATAAACCTTTCATTGATTTTAGGTAAGTCATTTTTTCCTGCTTCAATGTCAGTAATTAAAAATATGTAGTTGCATATACAAACTGTGTAATTCTGTCCTGTTCTTCCCATTTTAACATTAGGAATGAATGAATATTATATAACACATCAATCACTATTTTAATATTTTCAGTGTGTCACCACATAGTGTGATTTCAATATGTCGGGTTCAAATTCACATTCCTAAGTGTAACAGATGTACTGGGAGACTGTGGGACAGATGAAACACACTTCACATGGAAAAAAGACCTCAGTGCTCAGACATCACTTAAAGGATGGTAAAGGATGAGGAAGACTGAAGTGTTAAGAGAAATCTGATACCTTTCAATGTAAATTGGCATACTAACAGTTACACTAAAAGGTAACATCAAATTGATGTGCAAATGAGCCTAGAGGAAAATAATCTGGTTGTGTGGTATATTGTATTATTTATATATTTTGGTATAGATGCATAAATTTACATGAAATGTATCCTTAAATAATTATCATGTTTGATAAACGTTAACATTTGGGAATATTAAAATCATTTTTTTTTACAAAACCATGGAAATATCAGTATTGAAAATTTTTCTCATTGTGTATAATATTAGCATTTTTTAAAAATTAATAATTTTATTTATTTTCATTCCAAATATGGCCTCTCTCCTGGTTCCCCATCCCAGAGTTCTTCACCACATCTCCCCTCTTTTTGGCCTCTGAGAGGATGCTTTCCCAACGCCCTACCACTTTATCACCACCCCATCTCCACTTCTCCAGAAACCTCCATACTACCTATACCCTACACACACCCCCAGCAACTGTTTTCCCTGGGACATCAAGTTTCTACAGAATTAGTCTCATGATCTCCCACTATGGACATAAAATTCAGTACTCTGATACATATGTGCAAGGAGCCATCGACCAACCCATGTATGTTCTTTGTACTAAGACTGGACATCAATAATAATGAAATTAACATTTTTGTACTGTTTGACTTAAACAAGTTTTTCCTGTTATCATGTTTAAACTTTTTCTTTCTAATTACGTAAATTCTCTCATAGAAACACAGGTAATCATTTTCAAGTAAATAATTATTACACAATTTATATAGATATATAACATGTCAGGTGGTACTGTATATTGGCTTTTCATGTATTTCTTAATGATTCTTTCTTTATTATTATATGTTCTTTTACTATGTTTAGTTTGCAAAGATTATTTTGCATGTTTTGAAACATAACTTTGAACTAAGTTATTAGAACTAGGATCCTGTGTTATGGATATTATTCAGTATGTATTAATAAATTTTTACAGTACCAAAGGTTATGAATCAAGAAGTTGAATGAAATACCATTGTATCATTTGATTCTTAAAACACTCAATATTGAGATATTTAATACATAAAACAAATTTCACATAATAGAAAATTTTAAGGGGTTATTGATTTCATATACTGTTCGAGGCATTTTTTAAAAATTTTTTCTGTGGTATTGGAGCATCAAGGGTATTCTTTATCACCCTTTTTCTCTAGGACTATAATCCATTACATGCATGGCTTTCAGGGAAAAAGAACAAATTCTTTATGGATTTTCAGAAATATAAAAATTATCATATCAGAGTGACATATGTTTATGATCTGAAATTGTATTCAACTCTAAAGATCTCTAATTTTCCAAGCTTATTTCAGGAAAGCTAGCATTTACACAGTAATTTAGCATTTCATGTAGTACAATATTTACTGCGATTGAATAGAAAATTTGATGTGTCAAATAGTGTTGGTTTGAATATGCTTGATCCAGAGAATGGCACTATTAATGGTTATGGCCTTGTTGGAGTAGGTGTGGCCAGTTCGAGGAAGTGTGTCACTGGAGGGCTGGGAAAATGAAACCTTTTCCTAACCACCAGAGAGCCAGTCTTCTCCTAGTGACCTTCAGATGAAGATAGAGTAATGCTCTGAAACTCTGAACCTGTAAGCCAGCTCCAAACAAACATTGCCTTTATACTTGTTTCCTGGATCACAGTGCCTGTTTTCAGCAGTGAAAATCGAATGAAGACAGAAATTAATACCAGGGACTGGAGTATTGCCGTGTTAGGCCTGGCTATGCTTTTGTGTAGAAGAATGTCGATTTGGGATTTGGAATGCAGTGGAATGCTTTAAGTGGGACTTAATGGGCTATTCTAATAAAAATATAGAATACTTTGTTGTTGAGAGTGGTTTGAACTGTACAGACCTGGCCTAAGATATTTCAGCAGAGAAGAATTTCATACTGTGGCCTGGAGACTATTTTTGTGGTATTCTGCTGGAGAATGTGACTGTTTTATGCCCTTGTCTGAAGAGTCTACCTGTGGCTAATATTAGGAGATGTATATTAATTGCACTGACAAAAGCAGTTTCTAAAAACCCTAGCAAGGTCTTTATTTTCTGATTTAGTCTCATGAAGAGCATGCTGTTCAAACATAGCAAACTTAGACAGAATCAAAATACAATATAAGGTTTAAATGATAATAAATGGACCCCAGGAAGTGAAATGGAGCTGGAACCTCTGTTCAAGGAAATAAAGATATTAACAGAATGGTGATCTCAGGAAAAGATTCCACCCACATAATCATGTTTGTGTTTGCAATTGAACAAGGAATAGTTTGGACTTTTAGTCTGGAATGACCTACAATCCAAAAAGAGAAGGCCCACATGTGATCCTGATACTGAGGCTGGAAGACACAGGCTTTTGATCTGAATGTTCAGGAATAGTGGTCATGAAAACATAGGCACAGGCATGGTGATGCACAGATTTAATCCATGGAAAAAAAGGCAGGTAGATCTCTGAGTTCAAGGTCAGTTTTGAACAGAATAAGTTCTAGGTGAAGAAAAGAAGCCCAGGCATGGTGGTACAAAGCTTTAACATCAGCATTCAGGAGACAGAGGCATGAAGATTTTTCTGTTCAAGGTCAATCTACTGGGCAAACTCCAGGAGTGAGAAATTTGGAAAACAGAAATCTGATAAGAGAATAAGGGGCAGTATGTTCTATCAACAGCAAGCAGCAGAAATAGGTGGCTTCTGCCATGTTGCTCTGGCATTAGAGTCAAGAATAGAAGGGAGTACTGAGACAATTGATGCTGGTTAGCTGGAGGTAAGAAATTAGCATTGCTGAAGAAGGGACCAGCATCAATTAGATGAAATCTTCTGGTAAGTGTTTTCTCAGATCACAAAGAAGCTGTGTTCCAGAGAGCCAAAGTTATCACTTGTGTTGCAGCTGGGTTGGTAACAAGTATGAATGACCTAGGTGGTATGGGTTTTGAAGGTATGAAATGTTCATGGAGGGCAGCTAAGGCTTGGTACTGTGAGATGCCAGGGTAGGCCAGTGGTGAAGGTACAGTCTTGCAGTTGATGGCTAAGATATAAAGGATTCATGTAAAGAAGGAGAGCTTTCTTCACCATGAAGAGAGCCTGTGAGAGGCTATTGGTGAAGCCTAGTTGCATCAGATGTCACCATAGTATTAAAGATGCCAGTATCATGGAATGTCTGCTAAGAACAGCAGCAGCAGTGGAATGGAGTCTACCAGAGACTAGAGTGCTACAGGAGGCATGGCTGGAGAAGTGACACAAAGCCTTTGGAAGAGCCCAGAAGATAATGTATAAATCTTAGACATTGAAACTAGAAGCAGAAAAGATGAAGTTGACTTGGAGTTCCCAAGATTTTAAAGATTCCTAGTTCTGTGTAATTAGAACTTGAAGACTATTGTGTAGGAACCTTAGTTTATAGAACTGTAGTCTAGTTCATGTATGTCATTCAGAGATAAAACAGCTCTTTACGCATTGTCACAAATATAAAAATTATCATATAAGAGTGATGGATTTGGGGGAATTCTTAAGGTTTATTCATCTCTAAATATCACTAATTTCTTAAGCTTATTTCAGAAAAGTTAGCATTTACATGTATCCTAGTGTGAAGTTTCTGCAATTGGAGAGAAAATTTCATGTTTCTAGCACTCTCCGCAATCATCCCTCTATCTTCTTTTAGAATAGCAGAAAGAAGATCCGAGTTTTTTCTGGTAATGTTTTTTGCTACTGATGAGATCAACAGGAATCCTTATCTTTTACCGAACATGTCTTTGGTATTCTCACACAGTGGTGGCATATGTGAAAATATATTTGAAATTCTGGAAACAATATACTTCTCACAAAATAATTCTTGGCATTTAATTAATTATGAATGTGGAATACAAGGAAGCTGTCCTGTAGAACTTATAGGACCATTATGGACAACATCCTTAAAACTGGCAATTGATTCTAGGATGCCAAAGGTGAGAATGTGTGATACCGGATGAATTAACAACTTTTTATTCTATTCATAGGTGCCTAGGGAGAAAACTTGCTTGGCATAGGTTTGTGTGTGTATTCTTTTTTATATGTTATCCATTTATTATAAAGGATTCAATAATCAGATTTTTGATGCATTGAGAAAACAGTTAAGTATGTTTTTATAACATGGTGACTTCTCAGGAATAGTCTAGAATCTAATAGGAATAATATATGATATTTATAGTGTAATCTTACTATCCTCAATAGGAGTTCTGAAATGTGAGTAATGTTACTTGTATATAACTCCAAACTTTCTAACATTCATATTCCTTACAGGATGTTTCATTATCTTTCTATGTTCTCTAGGTTTTCTTTGGACCATTTAATCCTAACTGGAGTGACCATGACCAGTTTCCCTATGTCTAACAGGTAGCAACCAAGGACACACGTTTGTCTAATGCTATGGCATCCTTGATGCTTCATTTTAGATGGACTTGGGTAGGTCTTGTCATCTCAGATGATGACCAGGTCATTCAGTTTCTCTCAGACTTGAGAGAAGAAATGCAAAGGCTTGGGATCTGTCTAGCATTTGTGAGTATGATCCCAGAAACAATGCAGATATACAAGACAAAGGCTAAAATATATGATAAACAAATTATGGCATCATCAGCCAAGGTTGTTATCAT
>NW_021608115.1:0-6065 GCF_004785775.1 Grammomys surdaster | reverse complement strand
AGGTCATGGCCACTCGTTATTCCCGTCATGGGGTTGACTCACTACCTTTAATCCTAGATGATGTGCCCCTGGCTTATGGCATCAACCTACTCCCGTCATTGGGATCAATGGCAGCTGGCCTGAGAAAAATTATGGCAGCTCGACTCATTCTCTCTTGTGCAATGGGACTGAGCCCCAAGAGGTGCAAGAACTGAAGTTCGAGGCTGCTATTCCTTCTTTTGTTTTATTAAGATGAAGCTGCCCTTGGCCTGTGTGGCGCGGTACCAATCATGACTCAAACTCAAGTCCGATCAAGCAAATTCCATCTTGGGGGAATAAGCGATCAAGGACTGATAGTTAAATACAGTCTTCCCTACCCTACCAGGTGCAATGGAAACAAGTCCCCTGGGTGCACGGGCTAAGGGAGACAGATAGAGATGCAAACACCCGTTCCTGTGCAATGGAGTCATCTCCCAGGGGTGCAAGGGCTGTTTGCCTCAATATTCAGGTACCAGAGCTACACAGACAAGGACCAGCCAGGCTAAGATTCCTCACCGACCCAGTGCAATGGGCTGAGCCCTTGGGGTGCAATGGCTGAGGGATCTGTTTGCTGGCTATTTCTTTAACATGGATAACCAAATTTCGGGAGATGAACCTTGTTTGAGGGCTAGCAATGCTTGAGTAATTAGTACTTTGTCTCTTCGTTGATGAAATTTAAGTCTGCAAAGCAACCATAGACACAATACCAGTCCGCAACAAACTGCAGCCCCAAAGAGAACTACCCCTATCCATTCCTTAAAGTAGGAAAATGCAGAAGTTAGTCAAGAAGTGAAATCTCCCATAGTGATAGGATTGATGCGGGTTCCATTCAGTACTGTAATCTCCATCAACAGAAGATTCTGCAACCGCTCCGCTTGCTGAGACCAATTGCCTTTTAAAAAATTAGACAACAGGTTACCATCTTTAAAAGCAGAATTATCATACCTCAATGGGGTAATGCACATATGTTTAGTATGACTAACACAACTTAGCTGTACAATATCTACAATCTCCTCCAATTTGCTTTGAAGAAGGTCCACTCTCTGATTAACCAGAAGAATACCAGAAGTGAGATGAGCATTCATTTGATGCTGTGTAACCAGAGCATCCGCAGCTCTTTCTACTAAAGCATCAACAGTTTGAGCTGCATTTACTTGATTGGCCATTGCTATGCCTGCAGTCACAGCGGCCGCTGCTGACACTGCTATAGCAGTCACAATTGCAGCTGTAATACCAAAATCTCTTTTTTGTCTCAATAAAGAGGCTATAGGAAAATCTTCCGGATTTGCTTCCACAGGAATTGGCACAAAAGTAGGTATATGTACTATTAAGGCCAAAGATAAAGACCCATTCCAGCATTCAGCTAAGTAGCAGGTAGTATTACTTGCACTACAATTCAGAAAACTTGTATTATTCTCAAACTCAGCCAATATAAAGAAAAATGGAGGTGAAACACATACGGTGGCAGCTGGGGCAGATGAACTCACCAGCTCGCCATTCACCTTAATCCTATCTAGATAAGGATAATTATTATTAGAACGGGTGGCTGAGACATTTTGTATCACATGATATAGACCTTGCATAGAAACAAATGCAGAAAAGCTAGTACTGGCTCCAGCTATATTTGTTAGTATCCATTGATAAAAAGGCCATATATTTCGCCTTCCTGTTCGAATACCAGTCTTGTTGATAGCAGCCCATTTTATAGGAGGTGAAAGGGCAAATCCTGAAGCAATCTCCATCCAGGAGATTCTTTAGATTGACATGGCGTAAAAACTGGAGGAAAAGATAGATCAGGGGGACACCAAGGTAAAACTCTCTTGTATGTTGCATTACGGTTGGGCCATTGTGATGTCCAAGGTGCGGTAACATTACTCCGAAGCAACATGGTAGTTATATTTAATAAGGCCCTGTCATTATTAGGAATATTTCCTGAACTTTCCATCTTACCAGCTGACACTTGCTTTAGTGCCTCAACCAAGACTCCGGTACCAACCTTGCTAAATGAGACAGGATCCACCCAGTTTGTTAACGTGGTGTTCCTGAGCACAATACACGGAGTATGAGCTTTAGCCTTAGTAGTAAAGCAGAGAGTAAAATTCAATGGAAATGCAGTAGCATTGTATAAAACAGGCTCTTGTCCCATAGGCATAGCACATGGGACTTCCATAAAACACTGAGTAGAAGTAAACAATGGCAACACAGTAGAATTAGCATGAACGGGCATAGGTACGGGCCAAGATCTAACTATTGCCCATAACTGAATACTTAGCACTTCTTCATAAGTCATCATAACTAAAAGTGTCCACCACAGCTTCTTCATTCTTCTTAGAAAATGTCCTTGGCTCCACAACAACTCTGGTTAATCTTGCTGGCACCCAGACAGGATTTTCTTCCTTCTGTGGGAAAACACAAACAGCTCCCCTGGATCTGGTAAGCACTGGATCCGGGCCTCTCCATGAGTTTGTCAATACATCTTTCCATTTCACCGTTTCCCGTGTCTCTTCCACAGGATTACTATGCCTCTCAGCAGCAGTCAGCCCCTTCTCATCCAGTTTTAAAAAATTAAGTGTAAATAAAGTTAGAGACAGGGCTGCTTTAGGAGTCAGTGATGATTCCATAATTCCCCCTTTTTGTTTTTGCAGATACATTTTCAAAGTTAGATTGGCTCTTTCAATGATGCCTTGACCTTGAGGATTGTATGGCAATCCAGTACGATGCTGCACTTGCATGCGTGCACAAAATTGTACAAATGTTTTAGCTGTATATGAAGGCCCATTATCTGTCTTTAGCAGGCGTGGTTTACCCCACGCTGCCCAAGCTTCTAAACAGTGGGCAATAACATGAGAAACCTTTTCTCCAGCCATAGGCGTAGCATGGATAATACCAAAGCAAGTATCTATAGATACATGAATATATTGTAATTTCCCAAAATGTTTATTATGTGTCACATCCATCTGCCAGATATCTAAAGGTCTAAGCCCTCTTGGGTTTACTCCAATGCATGGAGGGTGGTGAAATTCCACACATTTCTGGCAGTTTAATGTAATATCTCGAGCCTCAGCTCTTGGGATACCAAATTTAAGTCTGAGAGTGGAGGCTGGAACATGAAACAGTTTATGAAATTCCTGAGCAGCTGTAAGATTAGTTTGCAAAACAGTGAACGCTTGGCGAGTACCTGCATCAGCTAAAACATTACCCAGCACCATGGGACCTGGTAGTAAGGTATGGGCTCTAATATGTTGAATAAAAAATTTTGAATTCCTAGATAAAATACACTGTTGTATTTGTTTCAAAATGGGGGCCACAGGACTGGTTGATTTTATTGTGCCTGCGACCTCTAAAATACAAATTGCATTCACCACGTAATGGGAATCAGAAATAATATTTATGGGACCAGGGAAAGCCTTGAAGACTTCTAAAACCACTTGACACTCTACCAATTGCGGAGTGTCTGGAGCAAATTTAAACTTTACTGGGCTAGCAAAATCAGCCACATAACATCTAATGCCTGACTTTGATCCATCTGTATAGATATCTATAGCCTTTGGAATGGGGGCATTGGCAGTTACTTTAGGAAAAATTATAGGATGTTTTGACACAAACTGTAATAACGGATGGTGCGGGTAGTGATTATCTATATGACCTGGAAAAACACATTTCAGTATAGCCCACATATCTATCACTGTGCAAAGCACTTGAACTTGTTGGGCTGTATATGGAACTACAAGCGTATCAGGGTATTGCCCAAAGTGTGTCAAAGAAGCCTGCAATCCTTTTAATGCCAATTCTGCTACAGCTGTAGGATAATGATCTAGAGTTTTATTTGGGGATGCATGAGGATGAATCCAGAGCAACGGTCCATGCTGCCACAACACTGCTGTAGGCAATGTGACTGTATCAAAATACATAAGAAAATAGGTTCATTAGGCTGAACCCTCACTAATTGAGCTTGCTGTATGGCTTCTTCTACTTTCTGCAGAGCTACTATGGCAGCAGAGGTTAGCTTTCTAGGTGAGGAGATATGACTGTCTCCTTCTAATATAGCAAATAAAGGCTTTAATTCAGCTGAAGGAATTTTGAGATAGGGACGTATCCAATTAATATCTCCCAAAAGTTTTTGAAAGTCATTTAATGTTTTAAGGTGGTCCCTACGAATGGTAATTTTCTGTGGGGATACAAACTGAGGATGTATATTAGTTCCCAAGAATGCTCCTACGTTGCCTTTCTGCACCTTTTCTGGTGCGATAAATAAACCTTTACTCTCAAATACTTTTATTAAATCTGCATAGGCAAGGCACAAATCTTCATCCTTAGATCCACAAAGCAATACATCATCCATATAATGGCAAATTCTCAATTTAGGATACTTATTTCTAATAATTTTTAAGGCTTTTCCCACATATAACTGACACATAGTGGGACTATTAGCCATACCTTGAGGTAAGACTTTCCAATGATATCTATAATCCGGTTCCTCACGGTTAATGGATGGCAACATAAAAGCAAATCTTTGTCTATCTTCAATTACTAAAGGTATTGAAAAGAAACAATCTTTAATATCTACAATTATCAAGTTCCATTCTTTAGGTAATGCTGACAAAAGTGGTAAATCACGCTGAATGGCTCCCATAACTTGCATTTGACTATTAATAGCCCTTAAATCATGTAGAAGTCTCCATTTTCCAGACTTCTTTTTAATAACAAAAATTGGAGTATTCCAAGGAGATTGAGTGGGCTCTAAATGTCCAAGGGCTAGCTGTATATCAACTAGAGCTTTAGCAGCAGTTAATTTTTCAGAGGTTAAAGGCCATTGAGGAACCCACACGGCGTCCTCTGATTTCCACGGTATGGGTATTGCATCCTCAATGGCCCCTAGGAAAAACCCAGCCCTTTTGTGCTGGTCTGACCTTTGGTCTCAATAGGTTGGGAAATACCTTGATGAAACTTCCCCAGGCCAAGCCCAGGAACATATCACATATCTTTCATCATTTTCTGACTCTGAGCAGAGTATTCATTAGTTAGTCTTAATTCCATACCCTTTAGGATGTCTCTTCCCCAGAGGTTCACTGGTAATGGTAAAACATAAGGCTGAAATCTACCTTTTCTTCCCTCATGATCTCTCCACACTAACTCTTTTGCACTTATGCTAGGAGTGGCTTCATACCCCAATCCTTGTAAAGAATGAGAAGCTTCATAATCCTGCTTCTACTCTTAGCTTTAGGACAGAAGCTCTGCCAGAGAGACAAGCTTAAAGATGAAAAGTTATTTAAACATTTTACCTCAGAGTAATTTTTTATTTTTTCTAAAGAAAAAGATTCAGGGATCCATTTACCACTCTCACTTACTTCTCTGCACTGCCCTACTAGGACCCCTGCCACTCTAAAGTCGGGGAGCAAAGTACCACTGCCCCGCTCACTATGAGCCAAGCTAGCATGGTAGTGTCCTTATCTGCTAAGCCCACAACTCTTTGGCAGCGCTTAGCTTTTCAGAAGAAAGTATGCTAATGACGACCTTGGCAGGCTGAGCAGGCAGAGGAGCCTGGGCAGCTTCAAGATAAGCTGGAGTAACTGAGGCCTCCCTTCTCACCTGCAGCCCTCTCCAATCTCTGCTCCTGCAACATTTCCAAGGCCGTTTGTCCCTCTTCAACTACCTTACAGCATTTCTGATATTCCAAACAGTTTCTCACTAACTTTTGCAAAGTTCCCTGTTCCTGAGCAAAGTCTCTGCCTAGCTTATCCCAGCAGGATATTGTAAGATTTCCTGATATCGAGAACCAGGGTGCAATGGTATCGCATTCATTCAAAAATGTTAACAGAGTTGAGCTTTTTATCTTAAATTCCTTGATAAAAGCAGCTCCTAAAGAGCCAAAAAAATTGGGTGCGACTGAGCAGCGCCCATAACTAAATTCCTCCCAAAGAATCACTTTCGGTTCGCTACACCACGAACTTGCCTGCTCTCTCTTTATCTACAGAGAAGAGCAAAATAGCCACGTCCTGAGGACTTAATTATCCCAGTTCACCTGGGAACTTTATCTCCTCTTTTGT
>NW_021608114.1:0-4966 GCF_004785775.1 Grammomys surdaster | reverse complement strand
CATTTTGACATGTGTATGTGTGTAAGACATGTTCTTAATTATTGGTTAATATAAGGTGACCCTACTGTTTGTGAACAGTTCTACAGTTCTCTGGCAAGTTGTTGTGGGCACTGTAAGAAATAGCACTGTTGACAACATAGATATGATGGCAACAGTAAGCATTAAGCCATGGATCCTAATTGGGCCCTGCATCCATGTTCTTGTCTTGGCTTCTTTCAATTAACTGTGACCAAAGTACATAGGAAATCAACATTTTTCTCATATGTTCCTTTTGACCATGGTGTTTTGTTACAGCAACAGAAACTAAGACATTAGCAAAATGGTAAATTGCCTCATGAGGAATTTGGAATATCATAAATTACTGATAGAACAAAAACAACCAATTTGAAAAGGAGAGATAAGGGTAAATGTTAGTAGAGTGTGGAGCATAGTTACAGCAATGCATATTGTTGATGGCCATCACAAGGAGCAGAATTTTGAGTAGCTTTACAGTGTATTATGAAGATGTTAAGAATATCAGATAACATATTAAGAAGGGTACAGTATATGAAAAGGACCCTGGGGTTCAGATTGTGTCTGCAATATAAGGCTCTTGTAATTTACATGAAAACAAACCATTTTATTATGAAATGAATGCCTTTCATTTAGTGAGAAATATCAATAGTGAGAATAATATCATACAGGATACCTTTATCATAATAAATTCAGTGAAGTCTGTGAACATGTAATTCACTCTAGATGAATGGTCTCATTATAAATTTTATAAGAATAGGAGCAACTAAATTTTATTTGAGTTTAATATTACAGACACAAACACAGACACACACAAAGACACACATTATTGTTTTTGAACAATTGTTGTTGAACTCAGTGTCATCTTTCACTCAAAGTATTGTTTGTTGTTTTATTCTTAACTGCTATTTTGTAATTTTTTTACCCTATAGTTTGTTTTCTTTACATTTTCTTTCTCTAAAATATTCTTTGTACCCCTTTCTGCAATCCTAAAATACACATGGTCTCTTATTCAATTAATTACATGGGTTTATATTCTGACTGCTCATTATTTGGTAATACATGAGTAACCTTTGGTCCCTTTCTTGGCTACTTACATTCTCTGATTTACATTTTCCTGCAAATGCTTATTCAGGATAAACATTTGGAAACTTTCTTCCATGAAGTTTGGTATGCTCACTGTTGTGTTCCTTCTTGAGATCATATGGTTGGGGTAGTATTGGTGTGACTTCATGGTCTACCTATGCTCTTTCTCGAAGATTTATGTTCACAGGCAAGATCCTCAAGTTTTGACTCTCAAGGGCTTTCCCACTATCTTCTTCCCTTTTCCATGAGCATTGGATGAGGGAAAATATTATAAGAGGGTACATTGCTTGTTTTTAAGTGTACATGTAGAACTGAAGGAGTCTATATGGTGTGAGTCACACTCCATCTTTATTCCCTTTACTTTTTTGTCTGATAGCATGTTGTGTACTTTCTAGCAACTTGAATTCAAGGCATCAGAGGTAAGGCTTCCAGTTGGGAACCAGTCTACGTCTGATGAATTAAGTCAAGATTGTCTTCAGGACTATCTCCTTACCACCAGTTTCTATAGAGGAACAATATCACTCAAGACTTAGATATCTGCTTGAGAAAACATGTCAATCAATATAAGGGGCCAAGGTGTTGGATAACTTCAAGGAAACAGTATCATCAAAACACAAAAGAACTGATGATTGCATGAATGCACAAAAATTTTCTCATCATTCACAAGAACTGCACATGTTCAATTCATATAGTATCCCACTACTAAGTATGAGGCCTGGACAACTGCAAATATATTATAAATGAAGAATAGGTGGTGGTGTCTTTCAAAGAATATTTTTCTGTTATATTGAACTTCAATATGATTACAATTCATGTTCTCTATGTTGGTGTTATATCACCTGACAAAGAAATTGATGATGAAAACAAAAATATACACATAAATGCATTATTAAGAAAATAAAAGTAATTAAGTCATGATAGTATACTGTTTTGTGCAGCTAGTCATGTGGCCTTAGCTGATATTTATAACTACCTTCCTCTAGTACTCATTTTGTACTTCCTTTATCCTCCTCTACTATTCCCTCAGAAAATTGTAAACTTTTTCCTAGAAGAGTGACCCATAATTTTATTTCTGATATATCTGTGCCCTTTGTCAACCTGTATGGATTAGGCTGTTGCATTTTCGAGTACTCTTTAATAAAAAACTTGTAGAACCAATAGAAACCCTAAAGGATCTCCTGCACTCCAGACATAAATTGTATAACACACTTTGTGGACCCACTGTCATACTTCCCTGACTTTGAAATAAGTTTGTTGGTCAGATGCAATAGTGTGTTGAATACTATGTAGTGAATAAAGGACTCTCCAATTGCATGTAAGGCATTCTGTAATATTGTGGTTTTGGGAGAAACATTTATATGAAGGAAATATAACTCCACAGACAGAAACATATCTGCTCAAGTAAGGGTGAAGCATTATTCTTTTAGAGAGGCAAGAGTCCAATGTAGTCAACCTACAACCAAGTCATTGGCAGGTAACCTGGGGAATGATGACATGTGAGTGGCTCAGTCTTGGTCTCTCCTGTTGATAGATCTGTGCCTCGAGCCTTCCAGCCTGGAGAGGATAGTGGTGGGGCAAAGGGTAGGATCCTGGTGATGGCTTTAAAGTCTGAGTGTCTCAGAGCTTTCTGGCTCTCTGACCTGTACTGAAATGCTGATGATAACTTCTAAAAAGTCTTAAAAATTTCTTCTGAGGGTAAAAGATTGCAGGCTTAGGTGATTAACACCTGTAGCCTAACAGCAGAGGATTAGGCAAAGTGGCCTTAGTTCTATTTCAGACAGAAATAAATAAAATGGCCCTGACTTATGCCTGCTAGTCTGAGGTCCCAGGAAGAAAAGGCACGTAGACAAGTTATGATCGAGTTTATTACTAAGTGTAAAAAGTTTCCTATGAAAGCTGTCTAAGGGGAAAAGTAGAAAGGTCCTAAGTGGGGGAAAGGAAAACATTCTACCAAAGGAAAAATTCTAAGTGAAAAAATTCTAAACATGGGAAAATAAAGAAAAGGAAGGGATGAAGGGCTGCCAATGAACCTCTACATCTATGACTACTCTACTACTTTGTCATTTTCTTCAGTACTTATACATCTTTCAGAATACATGATCACATGTTACAAAATCCATCACAAGTTCACATTAAAATTCAAATCATAAATTGAAATAGAAGTTTACAACAGAGAGTGTTTACATGCATATCCATTAGGAGCAATTATCTAGCTAAACATCTATCACCTGTCTCGCTCCACGGGTTCACTGAAGGTTTACAACTATAACTAAGAAATTAGGGAAGTTTTGTATAGATAAACCCAGGCAATATTTTCTCTTCTGTCCTAGCACCTATAATAAATCATGAGTTCCCTTTTAGTGATCTTTGGTTAATTGTTTTACAACCTTATTGGAATGTGCTCTGAACAAGAGAGAGTCTGGTTACTATCTAAGGGCAATTAACTGATGACACTCAGAGGACTGGCAGAGTTCTCATTGCAGTTTTGACTATCAGAAAAGGACATAATAGCTTTCTCACTAAGAGCTTAATAAGCACAGAAATAACTTTAGGAATCCTTATGGGATCATCATTAAGACTTAAGAAGTCATCTACTTGTCTATATAGCATCACTATGAGACAATACATCTTCCTAGATTTGCAGAGATCTGTTCCCAAGAGGTGAACTATTGCTTAGAGATTGTTATCTATGTTTAATAATAACAAGAAAAGCATATTAATCTTAATCATAATCAGGAATCTTTCCTAAAAATAATTTTCTTAGGGAATTGCCTAATAAGAGAGAACCTGTAGCAGATTATATAATAATCTGAAGCACACCATCTCAGGAAGATCACCTGCTAGTGTTCAGCTTGTCCTGTTATGGTTCCTGACATAATATATTAGATGAGGACATCAGGTAGAGATTCCAGATTAAGTGAGGAGTGGAAAACCAGATGTCTTAGGTTCTGTAGGACAAGACCTGGCACCTCCACTCACATGAAGACCAGGCCATAGTAGATTCTTTTTATCCTTGATATTACAGAACCAGGCTGGAAATGCACAAGGTTTCTTGTCCCACAGATTGACTCTTTGATTCACTGTTACTCTCAGTAATGAGATTCTTTCTAAGGATCTTCACAAGAACAAAGCACTGGAAGAAACTCTTCTTCAGTATGCTCTGAGAGCTCCCTCAGTAAAAGATCAGCATTAACTAACACTTTTAATCTTGTAGATGCTAGACACACTCAAGCTGATGCATGTTAACCCTGACGCAGGCTCTATCCACTCCCCCTACTAGTAACGTTCCTCCCAACATTGCTGTCCCAGATGTTCACCTTTCTCTTACCCACATTCACAATAGGGAGTGTTATCTGAATTGTATATATCATCTGATGGGCCTAATCTGCATTGTTATCCTAGATGTGAGGTGACAAATCTGTTTCGAATTGACAATCAGTGATCCTGTGGCTGGTTCCTGAACTCACCAGAGCCTTGTATGAATGTGTGGCAGCTTAAGACAATTAGCATGCCTGCCTCATGTACTGGTCACTAGAAGTTTACAGAATTTTCCATCTTTGATTGGGAGTGATCTAGCACTCTTGGTTGGAAGGACAAATTTCAACTGTTGTGTGGGCAGGAGAGATGTGTTCTCTGTTAACAAAATTTGTTGCAGTCTGACAGGATTCACATAACAGCTACAAACCTCTTTAACTCAAATTCTGGTGGAATCTGATGACTGCTTCTCGTCTCTGTGGGAATCCTATGTGTGTGGTACAAAGACATTCACCAGACTGAACACCCACATGTTATTAATTTTTCTTAATCAATAAATGTTAGAATTTTAATTGTTATGTTCTATATAAGTGTTTATTTTATTCACCTTTCC
>NW_021608113.1:0-1279 GCF_004785775.1 Grammomys surdaster | reverse complement strand
AAAATAGTGACAGAAATTGTTATTAAATAAAGATTTTGACAGAATTGTACATTAAAGGAAGGTATTGACAGAATGGATCAATTTTCATTCTTCTACATGTTGTCCTCCAGTTGAACCAGCACCATTTGTTGAAAATGCTGTCCTTTTTCCACTGGACAGTTTTAGCTCCTTTGTCAAAGATCAAGTGACCATAGGAGTGTGTGTTCATTTCTGGGTCTTCAATTCTATTCCATTGATCTTCCTGCCTGTCTCTGTACCAATACCAGGTAGTTTTTATCACTATTGCTCTGTAGTACAGCTTGAGGTCAGGGATGGTGATTCCTCCAGAAGTTCTTTTATTGTTGAGAATAGTTTTCGCTATCCTGGGTTTTTTGTTATTCCATATGAATTTGAGAATTTCCTTTTCTAACTCTGTGAAGAATTGAGTTGGGATTTTAATGGGGATTGCATTGAATCTGTAGATTGCTTTTGGCAAGATGGCCATTTTTATTATATTAATCCTGCCAATCCATGAGCATGAGAGATCTTTCCATCTTCTGAGATCTTCTTCAATTTCTTTCTTCAGAGACTTGAAGTTCTTGTCATACAGGTCTTTCACTTGCTTGGTTAGATTCACACCAAGGTATTTTATATTATCTGTGACTATTGTGAAGGGTGTCATTTCCCTAATTTCTTTTTCAGTCTGTTTATCTTTCACTTAGAGGAAGGCTACTGATTTGTTTGAGTTGATTTTATAACCAGCCACTTTGCTGAAGTTGTTTATCAGGTTTAGGAGTTCTCTGGTGGAAGTTTGGGGGTCACTTAAGTATACTATCATATCATCTGCAAATAGCGATATTTTGACTTCTTCCTTTCCTATTTGTATCCCTTTGACTTCTTTTTGCTGTCTAATTGCTCTGGCTAAGACTTCCAGTACTATATTGAATAGGTAGGGGGAGAGTGGGCAACCTTGTCTAGTCCCTGATCTTAGTGGGATTGCTTCAAGTTTCTCTCCATTTAGCTTGATGTTGGCTACTGGTTTGCTGTAAATTGCTTTTACTATGTTTAGGTAGGGGCCTTGAATTCCTGATCTTTCCAAGACTTTTATCATGAAGGGATGTTGAATTTTGTCAAATGCTTTCTCAGCATCTAGTGAGATGATCATGTGTTTTTTTTCTTTAAGTTTGTTTATATAGTGGATTACATTGATGGATTTCCGAATATTGAACCATCCCTGCATTCCTGGGATAAAACCTACTTGATCATGATGGATGATTGTTTTGATGTGGTCTTGGATTCG
>NW_021608112.1:0-1062 GCF_004785775.1 Grammomys surdaster | reverse complement strand
CCTCCATGAGTTTCTTGGTTACAATGTGGAGGACATAAACTTAATGAATCCTTCAAGGCCAGAGATAACAAGGAAGAGTGCTGTGTGGAAACAACAGGACTGTGTGTGGAGGCCAGCATGAAGATACATGACCTATGTACCAAGTAGGAGCAGGTAGGATGCATGAAGCATCAGGGGCAGGTTGCCCTCTTGTCTAAACATCAACACAGTCAAGCCCCTGGAACCATCCTCCAGCTTATCCAGGCACTCTCCTATGTCTCTTGTCTCCTATGTCTCTTGTTCATTTCTGGGATCATTTACAAGACTTTCTGTGGAGTTAGCTTCTTTCAAGAAACTCCTGCTCAACTACAAGCTGTAGTTCATTAAGATAGATAGAATGAACACACACTACATGCCTACATGCCATTATTCTAGAGGGGTTCTATTTGGGTGCCTCCTTGACAGGAGCACAGAGCTTTGAGGGATGTAGTCAGGGATTCTACCTCATTTGCTTTGTAGGTGTCACGTGAGGTCACAGGTAGGAAGCAATTATTAGAGCCCAGTGGAATTGCAATAAGAGTGGATCCCATTGTCTATTTTTTGTGTGTCTGCGATGGGTGTGGTATATTTTCTCTCCCATTGCAAAATTGTCTCTTAACCCAGCCTAGATCTTGGTTCACACTGACAGAGCCTGAGTAGCAGCTTCTCAGTCCTAGTTTTATGTCAGGGTTCCTAGGATTTTTTCCTGGAGCTTATATTCAGGAGGTGACTGTATGAACAGGGATATGTGAAGGAAGGCTTCTCTCTGGCTGAGGATTAATATGACAGATGTGAGGTTCCAAGAGAAAAATGTCTCCAACCCTCTCAACCTAGTCTGCAGAAGAGGTTGCTCACTAAGCATTATTGTCCCCGAGGAATAGATGTCAGAGTCCTGGGTGTCACTTCAAACATCAGCATTTCTACATCAAAGGTTCCTCCAGCACTGAGGTCTCCTTATAGTTTCCTGCTCACTTAGGATTTCTGGTGTGTCTATGGGGGGAGGGGATATGCATGTCTGTCCCAATTTGTATATTGGTGGGAGTG
>NW_021608111.1:0-4790 GCF_004785775.1 Grammomys surdaster | reverse complement strand
TGATGAACATGATGCCATCATTTAAAGTCCTTCAGTGATCAAGGAAAGAAGAGCGACTGCAGCCCTGTCAATTATTTTGGTTTATATTAGTTGAAACTATTATTTTCTTGGAAGTAGTAAAAACAAGACATGCATAAAATGAACAGTATATTCCATGAATATCTGGAAATTTCTCATTACTATAGGTAAAGGGCATAGCCTGGGTAAAATGAATATTTGGAGCTAACAGTAATTTATCCAGTGATCATATTTCCTTTAGTAAGTCATAGCAAGACAAGTCCTATCTTTTGGAGTATGTTCATGGCACTGATTGGTGACACAGGACCAGCATCACTGAGGAGCAGGACCCATGTGGCATACATTTGAGGAGCCTGTCACAGCATTCCCGATATCAGTGTCTTTACTGCTCACATAAAGCATTTGAGTGCCAGTCAGAGCTGGGTGATCCTAATTCCTGCCTCAGGTTCCACGGTTGAGCTAGCCAGCTTTCAAATGCAGTGGAAGGAAGCCTCAGCATTTTAGGGTTTAGATTAGAGTTCATCCAGAAGTAGAACTTGCAATCCAAACACAGCCCTGACGATCACACCCGTGCTCCTGTGCTAAAGGCCACCAGGCACTGGGAGCTTGGCTCATCATTTCTCTTCAACTGTCAGAGCTGGTATCTCTTCTTTTGTACATAATTCAGGCAAAGCTGCAGCACTCGCCTGGCTTCTCAGAAGGCACAGCAGCATGAAGATGGCTGTCATGCTGCTGTGGAAACCTGTCCCACCATTGGGAACTGCTTCCCACAGTCACTTGTCAGTTTGAGTTCTAGTGAACGTTTTTTAGGCAATGTGGAGCTGCTTCCCATATCTAGGATTTTTTAATGGATGCAAAAATGCCATTTTTAAAAAGCTCCATTATATGATTTGCCAGTCAGTGTTTAGAAGTCTATATTGACCAGCATCCTGTTTGTTAAGCCAGGAATTGTGAAGCCCCAGGCCACCGAACCCACAGGGTACAAATGCTGTATTTTTTTACTGTCAACTTACTCAGATTTGAGAAAATGACTTTTATACTAAGGTGTATTTTGGTAACCTCTGGCTTCCTTATCCCCAAGCCTACTCCTTACCCTCTGGAAAGGGAGCTACACCCTGTTGTTTCCAGGGAAGCAGCCTCAGGTCACCAGAGCAGCCACGCTGTCTGTGGCATTGTAAGTTTTAAAATTTATACTCAGGTCAAACTCAGGGCCTAGTTTAATAAAGAAGGCATTTAGTTACAAAATACTAGTATAGTATTTCTATTGTAGAGGGACAAAGTGAATTATAGCAATTTCTAAAAGTGTAAAAATAAGCCAAAAATTATGAGCGAACACACACCTATGTTACAGTTAAAAATGTAAGTATAACTTTTGTAATGTGCTTCTGGTTTTCATAAGAACACAAACTACAAAGAATTTTTTTATATATAAGAATCATTTCTACTTGCTTTACATTAGGTCCAACTGGTGAACCATGGACTGCTCAGATGATGCTAACCCAGAGGGAGATACTAGGAAAGGGACCGTGGGGTTAGACTAGTTTCAAACAAGGGCTGGTGGGAAATCCATGCTTCCCGCTGGCTTGCAGCCACTGCTCTGCTTCCTGTGGGAAATACAGTTCAGGGCCTCGGGGCAGTGAGGGCCTTGAAAGCTTAACTTGTTTTATCTGCTCCATTCTTGGTACTTCAATACCCACCAGAGATCGTCTTAAATACTTGTTTCTCTAGCACTTTGGAGATATAAACCACTTTCTTAAAGCATTCTCATTATTTGCCTCTTACATTTCCACTGAGTTGGGGGTTAAAAGTAATTTACTTAATATCTAATTTGTTACTTTCAAATACCAGGACTTTTGTTGAAGAGACTTTTTAATCTGTAAAAATTGAACATGTTTCCTAAGTGTAGTTGTCTCCCAAGTGTGACTTAAACAAATGCTTACCTTTCCTAGCTTTTCTAAAGAATGTGTTTATTAAAGTAAAACAATGAGTAAATCTATAGAAGGACTAATTCAAATATGAGAGTTAGCAACATATTTTATGGTGTGGTAATTTTATATCTTGAGAAAGACTAAAGCAATCCCTTATTGCCCTTTTTCTATTGTAATGACCAATTTTGGTATCTCATTGTTACTAAGATCTATTTTTAGAATAAAATTTGTTCTCCATTCAAAAAAAAAAAAAAAAAAAAAAGAATAGGTCTCAACTCCATAATCCTTTCCGTGTATCTCCACTGAACTCAATGTCACCAATTTCTAATGGTCTTAGCCATTTCTAGCTAGAGGGAAAGCACCTGCTATTCTACACAGCCAGTTCTTACAAATCATTTCCTTTGGTAGAAATGGCAGCCCAATAGTGACCCACTTCTCTTTGTTCCACAACATTCTGGCTCCCAGGAAGCAGCAGGCCAGGGGCTGTGTCAGATTATGCTCTGGCACCTGCTGTATTTCTCCTTTCCTCTTTCCCTCTGTGTGAATTCTCCTCCCTTGTATTGATTTCTCAAGACCTCCATGATCTATTTCTGTGCATTCTAGCTTTCTTTTGGAATATTTAGTCCATTAAACATATGGCTATTGTATGTGGATTCTCTTATATGAAGAGTTCAAGTTCTTTTTTATAAATACTTCACAAAGCTTGTCTAGGGACCTGAAGAACACACAAAGAGGGTACCACTGTAGAACTCTACCACCTGACCGGCCAGCCAAAACATAGAAAGCACCAGGGAATATTATGCCCATATTTCCATATCACTACTATATGCACCACTCACCATTCATGCTGCTACTCACTCAACCCACACCCATCTCCAGACTGGAGAGAATCACAGAAACCCTTACCAGAAAGACCCTCACCCAAGCCATTCAATTAACAAATGACAGAACTGAGTCACTAGGCAAGAAGAAAAGCTAGGCTCAAATGAGTCAAGCATGAGTAAGGAGAATTCCCTTGTAAAATGTATTCTCATTCAGAGATGTATTTAGCTCAAAAAACAGGGAGCAAAACAAACAGACAAAGAAACCCACTAACTAAAAGCTGATTTGAACAGTGTCCTGCAGGAAACTCTGACTATGCAAAGATTAAGTCTCCATCTTCATCTTCATCTTCCAGGCAGCTGTAATTCAATAGGAAAGGGGCAGACCTACATAGTTCTGTGACTGGATGAGCATCTGGGCAGACTAGGCCTGAAGCAGAAATAAAATGCTAATGTAATTTAGGTCATGGGTTGAAAAGGATGAAGGTGACTAGAAAAGCTCCAGAGAGAAGATGGAACTGGGTTGCGTGTTTAAGTCCTACTCATGCTTTGGCTTGAATATGCCCCTCCAGGATGCTCCCATGTTCTTGTGGGTGGGTCTGTGCCCTGCCTCTCTAACCCGATGCCGAGTCAGTCTTCCTTTCACTATAATAGCTAGTTCTCTGTCCGCTAGATGCAGACCTCATGAAATCAGGCACCTCACCTCAGGATCTACCAGCAGCTGTGTACACCACAGGTAATAAAGGTATGTGTGGTATGTATGCACACTGAAACTGAGCTGAAACCAGGAGAATATCCCACATCCAGGCTGGAGAACAAAGCAATATTAGAAGGAATTTTTGGAAGGGTCTTTGTAGAGGCATAAAAATATGGATAGAAAAGAATGTGGTGGAAGAGGAGACGGTAACAGCCATACTTCAACTAAAACTTAACAAGCCCCATGCTAGAGTCTTCCCATTTGATCCTCCTGTCCAATCTAAGAAGCAGGTATTATGTTTTTATTAAATTACTATTACCTCCATTTCATAGACAAAAAAAAAATGGGGTGGAGAGAGGTCAAAAACTCACTCAAAAGTAAGAGGCGGATTGGAGCCCAGCATGTAGAGAGAATCTCTTATAAACATCACCTGTCAATAAAAAAGCCGATGGCCAATGAGCTGAGGCAGGGAACAGGAAGTGGGACACTGGCAGGAAGAGAGAGGATCCTGGGAAATAGTAAGAAATAAAAGAGTGGCTTAAAGAGAGCTGCTGGAGTGAGACAGGACGTGAGATGGGAGACAGACCGAGGAGACCGACGCAAGCCAGCAGGTATGGAAACTCAGAGAGACGCTGAGAAAATGAGAAGGAAGAAGCGGGCTGGGACTAAAGAGAGGTAACTAACCAAGTGGTAGACACACAATAGTTAAATGGTTAAATAAGTCAGGAGCTAGTCAGGGAATGAGCCAAAGCTTCTGGCCTAGGCATTTATTAGATAATTAGTCTCAGAGTCAACACTCTGCGAGCAGGACTGGAAAGGAAAAACAGATTTTAAAAATTATTTTGAGGCAGGCAGATTTCTGAGTTTGAGGCCAGCCTGGTCTACAGAGTGAGTTCCAGGACAGCCAGGGCTACACAGAGAAACCCTGTCTCGAAAAACCTAAATAAATAAATAAATAAATAAATAAATAAATAAATAAAATTATTCTAACATCAAGTCCAATTTCAGAAGCTTAGCTCTTTGTTATCACATGACATTTAACTGAAAGACAGAAGATGTGTGGAGGGAGTGGGGGAGGGGAAGGAAACCTAAATTTAGAATCTGGAAAAATACAGGAACATCTCCTCTGAGGACCACCTCTGGAAGGACTCAGCCCCAGCATAGGCATCTGGAAAGTAATTGGGGTAGAAGGGTGGGACTGATCAAGAGACAAGTCCACAAACCCCCCGAGTTCAGCTGTGCCCCATTCTTCCCGCTGTGTCCCACCCCTCCCAGGCAGGCACTGTATTTGTTCTCCAACTCAAGGTCACTATAGATCCTGACACA
>NW_021608110.1:0-1075 GCF_004785775.1 Grammomys surdaster | reverse complement strand
TTTTATCTAAATTCAAGAAGGCTCTGATAATTATTATCTAAGAAACAGTCAAAGATTACAATGAACAAATCTATATCACTACATATGTTACTTGACTAGAAAAATAAGGAAATTGTTCAGTTTGTGAGAATCTACTCAGTGATATAATTACATTGTTCTCAGTATTGCAATTTGTTGAAACAGGACCTCATCGTTAGTAGACTCTAACTACTAGTAGAAGCAGTAGAGGCCCTTTCTATTAAATGATCATAGGTCATTTCTGTCAATTGCTGTATCAGGAATGTTGAAGCTCACACACCATGCAATTTAAAGTTATGTTTAAAGTTTCCAGTGTCATGGAAGAATTTCAAATAGTGCACAGAGAAAACACACATTGTCTTTTACCTCTCACAAAATATGATTGTCTTCATTCTGTAACCATTTATACACATACTTCTTGTCTACAGTACAGCAAGCATATGTTATGAGTGGACGAAATAGGTTCAGGTACACTCACAACTGTAATTATGTTGATGAACACAAGTGCAGTTTGAAAAAGATGAAAGTCATTGACTCATGGAAATTGGCCATATCATGTTAGAAGAGCATGGAAACTGAGGCTGACTGGATTTGGAATATTCACTATTTATGGAAGAGCATTGTAAGACACAAATTAAGAAGATCCATTAAGAGATCCACAGGAGCCTGGTGGTCATTCCTAGAACTTCCAATGAACATATTTATAGAACCCACGTTGACTATGGCAATACATTTCAGGGAACAGAAACTTCTCTTCAGCTGTGGGACAACTGAAGGAGCAGTCTGGGCATAGGAACCTTTTGGAGTAGGTGGAAAGAATCATTTCTTGAATGAAACTGGTTTTGTAACAGATGAACTCAGAAGAGGGACCGAGTACCTGAAGGACTAGAAGCTCCTCCTTATCAGGAGGAATCTGGAAATTGCATGGTGTGGAACTAGGAGTGGAGGACACTTACTTGGTTCTCACAGCAATGTAAAAGCTCCCTACATCCTCAGTTGTTGCCAGTTTCGGCCCTTTTGAGCAGATGTTTGTAGACCTATGAAGATGGACTTTCTT
>NW_021608109.1:0-2880 GCF_004785775.1 Grammomys surdaster | reverse complement strand
GACACCATGACCAAGGCAACTCCTGTGAAGACAACATTTCATTGGGGATGGCTTACAGGTTCAGAGGTTCACTCCATTATAATCAAGGTGGGAACATTGCAGCATCCAGGCAGGCATGGTGCAGGAGGAGATGAAAGGTCTACATCTTCATCTGAGGCTTCTAAGAGAAGACTAGCTTCCAGGCAGCTAGGATGAGGGTAGTAAAGACCACGCCCACAGTGATACACCCACTCCAACAAGGCCACACCTACTCCAACAGGGCCACACCTTCTAATACTGCCACTCCATGGGCCAGGCTTCTGCAAATCATCACAAGGGGCTTGTTGCCTCAGCTGGTCATATGCCTCCCAAACAGAGGGTTCTGTGGAGCACATTCCAAGAAATAGCACCTGTCTGTGGACAAGCTGTAACAGTCCAGTTCCTCTGGAAATAGGAGGGAGCATACACATAATAGGATTCCTATTTTTTTCCAAAATAACCAGGTATGTAACCATCATATGTAAGTGATGAGCTGGAAGGCCCTTCACTTTGAGCCTCCTATTTTATTGAGAAAGAGAAGTGGGTTAAAAGAGGGATTACTAGATGCATTGTAAAACCAACAGATTGACTATAAGATAAAATATCAGCTCATTATGAAATGTAATCAGTTACTTCAAATCACTAACCAACGTATCAGTAAATCCAAAGTCTAAGTAGACTCAGTACAAGTTTTTGGCACACTGAATGTCAAGCATGTAAATTTTGTTCTGTGCCTTTAGGAAATGTATGGTGATGTTCTCACTCAGTTAACACAATCTGTAGTGAGAATTTTGGTTTCTTTAAAATCCCAGATATGTTACATGACTATGTTTTTGTTTTACTCCTAGGTATGGAATCAGAGGCTGCTTCACAGCAGGTGATTATGATTTGCCTGGTGCTCTAGCAGGGGCTTGGCTTTGTCAGCTTCAGACAGTTTCTGTGACTGTGTGACATTTGGAATTCTGGAAAATTTTGAGGTGGTATAAATGCCACCACCGCAAGAGGAGCCAGGCACATTCTGTGGAGGCTGCTGCTCCCTCAGCTGCTTCTCCCTCTGCTGCTGCTGGTTCCTGTCACTGTGGTTTGTCAAGAGGTCTTAAGCAAAGAGATGAGGAGAAATTGGAGATATCCTAAATACAAAGATTGGACTTGCTCACAAAGAGTTCAGTGCCAATAATCAGCAGGAAGTATTCTAAAGAGGTCTACACCCCCTTGCCCCTCTAAGCTTCTTCTTCTCCTACCTAATGTTGGGGTTGGAAGGGATTACACTGGAATAAGGATTGGAACTGTAATGGGTATAAAAATCTAATAAAGTAACCCAAAAAAGCAAGTCTACAACAATGGATGGATTTTTCTGAACAGTGAATTTTCTAATGAAAGCTTAGATTCCTTTTCTAAACATAACTCGTTTTCAAAAAAGATTTATTATTTTTAGTTGTATGTATATGTGTGCACGTGAGTTTATGCACCTGTGAATGAATGTACCTGAGGAGTCCAGAAGAGGGTGTTGGATCCCCTAGAACTGGCATCACATGTGGTTGTGAGCTGCCCAGTGTGGGTGCTGGGCATCAAATCCATGTCCTCTTCTTCAAGAGCAGTACAGGCTCTTACCCACTGACCCATGTCTACAGCCTTATAACATAATTCCTGTGTGAGGGCTATCAAACTATCAACTGTAAATTTCACTGCAAACTATACTATAAAAATGCACATTATCACTGAATGAACTTCTATTTTAAAAATCGTATCATTTCACTTTTGTTTTCCACATGTATATTTGTGTAAAGAAAAAATGCAGAATTATGGATGAAGAAAGATTATTCAACAAAAGTGGCAGGTGACTCCTGTTTGATAAGGTAAATTATATAAGACACTCTGCTTGCTGTGGAGGGAATTTGTTCATGCTTTCAAAGACTGTCACTTGACAATGTGCAGGTTGCAATGACGATGACAGATTTGGTTTATCAAAGGCTGTGTCATGAAGACAGAGTAGCAGAACAGAAAAGTAAATCTGTCTTCTCACCAGCAATAATCTTTAAAAGTTACACTTCAGATTCTAACTATATCGAGTCGGTTATTCGATTCAGATTATAAAACTAGTTATATAGTAGCATATTTAATAACAAGAAGATTATACTGATGGTGAGTTTATGAAGCAATGTATGAAGAGCATAACAGATAAAATGTGTATGGTGCTCTGAATAGGTGTGGCCCCCACAGACTCATGGCTTTGAATGCTTGGCCCATACACAGTGACACTATCAGGAGGTGTGCAGGCTTTGAGGAGATTATACACACACTTATACATATATATCTTCACATACATACATATATACTTTCAAACTACACCCAGTAACACAGTCTCTCCTTGCTGCCTGTGGATCAAGATGTGGAACTCTTTGGTCTGCCCTCAGGACCATGTTGGCCTGTATGCTGCCATGCTTCCCAAGGTGACAATAATGGACTAAATCTCTGAAACTGTAAGTCATCCCTAATGAATGCTTTTCTTTGTAAGAGTTCCCTTGGTTATGGTGTCTCTTCAGGGTAACAGAATCCAGACTAAGACAGTGTGCCTAGTTGAAAAGAAGTAGTGTTCATGAGAAGCAGGTGGTGGTGGCACAGGCCTTTCATCCAGCACTTGGGAGGCAGAGAAAGTTCAAGGACAGACCAGGGTACATAGAGAAAACTGTCTCAAAACAAAAGTTGTACATGGACACTATTTTCCTGTACCTCATATTCAAAGGAGTGTCTTATTACCTGAGAAACTAAATCAAACCCTAAATCATGGAGCTACCTACAGTTAATGAGCAAGAATGGCATGAGAGCAGAAGGGCTGAGGTGAACCAGAAGGGAACAAAGCAT
>NW_021608108.1:0-1172 GCF_004785775.1 Grammomys surdaster | reverse complement strand
GAGCCGTGGAAAGCAGAGACATCTCTGGCAATCCGATGCTCTCACAAATTCTGTAATTTACTGTCTTTGTGTAAGGGGAAAGCACGCGAAGTCACAAGCCCTTCCCGGGGCATATAGGATTTTATGGGCAATTAACCAACCAGATATGTACACATCACTCCAGGGGGTATTTAACCAGGACCTTCTCGGGCTCAGGGCCTTTTCTCCCAGCCGGTTTCCACCAGCCGGCCTTTTTCCAGCGGGTCTTTCCTCTATAACATCGTAATAAAGATCTGCTGAAGAACTTTGGTGTCTGTGTTATCTCGCTGGCGAGTACACGCCACTGACATAAGTGGGGCCGAAATCCCAGGAAATTCGAAGGTACCCTGCGGAGAAGAGGTCCTCCCATCCGGAGTAAAACGTCAAAAAGACGGACTGCAGTGGAAGACAGAATCAGAGAGGTATGGTTAATCCTGAATCTTTTCATATTTCCACTAAATCACAAGCTGCAGTGGAAGCGTTGGCTATCCTAGTGCCGGCTTTAATTTTATTTCTCTTGCTGTTATATTGCTTTCACCGGTATGCCTGTTAAAATCTTGCCGCTTGAGCCGGCCCCGCCCCCCCTTCTAGTAGCCGTTTCGGGCCGCTGAGTTTCAGCTGGCAAGTGAAAAGTTGGTCCTGTCCCCTTCCAGCAGTTTTTTCAATCCGGTGCGGTTTTTCCAAGGCAAGAGAAACTTGGTTCCGCCTCTCCTTTAGCTGCTTTGAGCCGGCGGGCTTCAGCGAGCAAGCAGAGCCTTAATCCCGCCCCCTGCCAGTTGCTGCTTCAGGCAGCGGTTTTTACGAGCAGACAGAGGCTCCGCATAATTAATTAGCCCCGAGTGAGCTACAGAGCTTTTCCCGGAGAGTCAGATTCTTCCAAAGATAACAGAACAGCATGGGGTCCTCACAGTCAGTGGTGATGGGGCTCCAGACTCTCCTGGGACAGCACAAACTAAAAGTTTCTGCTCACACACTGGAGAACTTTGTCAAAGAGATAGACAGAGTTGCTCCTTGGTACGCTTGCACAGGAACGCTGACACTCGCCTCTTGGGACAGGCTGGAGCAGGATCTAATTCGAGAACAGCAAAATGGGAAGTTGAGGCCAGGCACACGCCCATTGTGGAAATTGATACGGTCGTGCTTACAGGATCAAA
>NW_021608107.1:0-1638 GCF_004785775.1 Grammomys surdaster | reverse complement strand
ATTATAGTAACTTTGTTTTCAGTAGACTAAGTGTTATGATGAACTTATGATTCCTGTGCCCACGCCCTGCAGATCTCTCTGTACAGAGCTCCATGGGGAAGGGATACTTCAGACTCATGGCAAGCTTCCCTGTAGAATTGTACAGTTGTCCTAAATGTATTTATCAGAATGAGATGACATGTACAATGGACAAAGATTAGCTTCTGTTTCCACGTTAAAAGTATCACCTTTTTGTCCCCCGTTTTTTCCCCTCAAGATGTATTAGTTTTCTGTCATAGAATTTCTCCATTTGATGAGTCATATTCTACTTTTACAATTAATACAGTATTAATTCCGAGAGCCACATGGATACATCCCTCGGGTGACCTATGTCTGCTTGTCTTGAAACAGACAATATGCAGAGTGTCCTACGCTTCTTTAGCGGATGTTGACAGGGCAGTAGCCACAGCCAAGGATGTCTTTGAGAATGGCAAGTGGGGAAGGATGAACGCCAGAGACAGAGGAAGACTCATGAACAGGTGTGCTTGCTGGAGAAACAGCTATGTTGTCTTTGGAAATTGGTTAATATTGCTGAGACTTTAAAATTCCTATAAAACGTTCTATCTTGAACGAACCCGTGGAAGACAGACTTGTCTTTCATTATTTGAGTCACATAAAATCCCACACACAAGGTCCTGATGTCTGGATACTGCTTGTATCAGTCAGAGGTCATCGAAGACTACTTAAGATTTGGGGAAGAGCATGGGACTCCCACAATGACTAAGGACCCAGGCAGGGCTGGTGGCAGAGGAAGCGGGTACTCCTCCCAGGTCTGAGGGATCAGAGGCAAGCTGTGGTGAGCACTCTAGAGTCCTCTGTACATGCAGCAAGAACACTGTACAGTGGCTTTGGAAGGAGAGGAACCATGGTGACCCGGGGAATTTAACCCATTGACCATGAGGCCGGGCAGTGGTGGCGCACGCCTTTAATCCCAGCACTTGGGAGGCAGAGGCAGGTGGATTTCTGAGTTCGAGGCCAGCCTGGTCTACACAGTGAGTTCCAGGACAGCCAGGGATACACAGAGAAACCCTGTCTCAAAAAACAAAAACCCATTGACCATGCATGTCCTTTATACTCTTCACAAGTGTCCTGACATGCTCCTCAGTCACCAGGTGACATCCTCCAAGGTCACGGACCAGAGTAGAGATTGGACAGAGAGGTTCACATGGGAGACAGCCCACCACTGTTTTCAAAGACCAAAAAAAAAAAAAAGGAAGGGGGGAATGCTAAGGTCCTGGAAGAATATTACAAATGAGTTAAGTGTTCCAGAAATAATTATTTTCAACAATTCATCCTGGTTTCTGCTTACCTACAGCTCAACATTTCACCTGAATTGACAGATTCCTTAGAGTGAGATCTACAAGAAGCATTGTGGGGGGTGTGTGTGTGTGTGTGTCATATCCCAAATGGACCACTCTAGGAAGAGAGGAAGGGAAGCAAGGAGGAGAAGGGAGAGAGGGAGGGGGCATAATAAGAGATATGTTTTTACTATTTACACCGTCCCACAGACCCTGTTCGCCTTCCTAAGGAACCTGGGCACCTGGGTGGCTCCGCTGTGGACTTAGTGATTCATTCCACACGCCGGATCTGTCCTCTGCA
>NW_021608106.1:0-2893 GCF_004785775.1 Grammomys surdaster | reverse complement strand
AGAGGCCACCTCCATAGAATGTAAGTGATTCCATAAGGAAGAATTAAATGAGACCTAGGTGAGTGGCAGGATAACTCTGTGGACAGATACATGGGTTAGTCGGTGTTCATGGTTAGACAGGAGGGCAATCGGACCCTGATGCCACATCCTACCTGCTGCTGCTTGGCAGGAAGATCATAGATCATCCCCAGACAGCTGTAGACTAGAGGCCACAGTTTCCCTGTCAGCACCAATTAGAGGCTGGTCAAATCCAGAGAGCAGCCCCAATCCACAAGTACTTCTCAAAGTACTTCTGGAAACCCTGAAAACAAGAGGGTTTCATGTCCATCAAGGAAGAGGACATGGTCCACATGGGTGCTTATATGACTGTGGTATTAGAAAACCATCAGCACTTAGAGGACAAATCCCCTCTGAGAGTGGATAGGAGCTTCAAAATATATGCAAACTTTCCATGTGTCTCATGGATCCCAGAACTTTAAATTTCCTGTTTGAGCTCTAGAGGCTGAAGTTTGATTAATATTCCCATCATGGTGTAATTCTATTCTTACTGCCGAATCCTGAGTTGGGAAGAATAATGATTGAATTGTTTGAGACACTGTTCAAACCTAGGAGAACTGAGTTCAAAAGGTACCAATCCAAGACCCTTGCCTAGAGGCAGGCTTCCTGTTAAGAGGCAGACAGTATAGAACCAGAGCCCTGACATTTGTTTAAAGTCTTAGAAGGGCAGAAGCATCCCCTGCCTAGTGCTGGGGTCTCAGCTGTGTCAGTGACTCACCTGTAGGAATTGTTCTCTTCAATCAGCTCCTTACAATTCTCCATGGCATCACCTATCCAGTTGGTCATTTTCTGCATGCCCATCATTGCCTTCTCATGTTGTAAATGACGCATCCTGAATTTAACATTCAGCCTGTCATAGGGTGTGGACCAAGGAGAAAATAACCCTATGAGCTAAGGATTCAAGAATTGCATGAATTCAGGCTGTATCCTGGACTACCCCAGCCTGGTACATGCCATACCCTTGCTACTTTGACCTGGGTCCTCTGGCTCCAGGTTAAACTTATAATGCTGGGCAAGGGACAGCAGAGCCCGGGGAATAGACGAACGTAGCTGACACTCAAGAGATCTCAGAGTGGACATGACAGAACAGATTAGTTCTTTAAGAATTTTCCATGAGTCTGTGCCTCAAGCATGTGTAACAAACATCAACGATGACTTCTCTTTTGTTTCTTTTTTTCTTACATTTGATACTTTATTTACATCTCACATGCTATCCTCTTTCCTGGATTCCCCGCTGAACACCCCCTGTACCATCCCCTAGTACTTGCTTTTAAGCATGTGTCTCCTCCACCCACCCACCCATTTCTACTTCCCACCCTGTCATTCCCCTACACTGGGGCACTGAGCTTTCACAGGACCAAGGGCCTCTGCTCCCATTGATGTCCCACAAGGGCATCCTCTGCTACATATGCAGCTGGAGCCATGGCTCCCTCCGTGTGTACACATAGGTTTGTGGTTCAGTCCCTGGGAGCTAAGGGGGTCTGATTGGTTCCTTTGTTGTTCCTCCAATGGGGTTGAAAACTCCTTCAGCTCCCTGAGTACTTTCCTTAACACCTCCATTGGTGACCCCATTTTCTCAGTGCAATGGTTGGCTGCCAGTATCCTTCTCTGTATTTGTCAGGCTCTGGCAGATCCTCTCAGGAGACAGCTATATCAGACTCCTGTCAGAAAGTGTTCTTGGCATCAACAATAGTGTCTGGGTTGGGTAACTGTATGTGGGATGAATCCTCAGGTGGGGCAGTTCATGGATGGCCTTTTCTTCAGTCTCTGCTCCACAATTTTTCTTTGTAACTCCTTCCATGGGTATTTTGTTCTGCCTTCTAAGAAGGACCAAAGTATCGACACTTTGGTGTTCATTCTTCTTGAGCTTCATCTGGTATGTGAATTAAATCATGGGTATTCTGAGCTTTGGGTATAATATCCATTGATCAGTGTGTGAATACCATGTGTGTTCCTTTGTGATTGAGTTACCTCCCTCAGGATGATATGTTCTAGTTCCTCCCATTTGCCTAAGAATGCCATGAAGTCATTGTTTGTAATAGCTGAGTAGTAATTCATTGTGTAAATATACCACATTTTCATTATCCATTCCTCTGTTGAAGGACATCTGGGTTCTTTCCAGATTCTGGATTTTATAAATAAGGCTTCTATGAACACAGTGGAGCCTATGTCCTTGTTATATGCTGAAGTATCTTTTTGGTATATGCCCAGGAGTGGTAAAGTTGGATTCTCAGGTACTACTATGTCCAATTTTCTTTGGAACTGCCATACTGATTTGCAGGGTGGTTGTAGCTGCTTACAAAGTCACCAAAAATGGAGGAGTAGTCCTCTTTCTCTATATCCTTGCCAGCACCTGTTGTCACCTAAGTTTGTGATCTTAGCCATTTTGACTGGCTTGAGATGGAAACTGAAGGTTGTTTTGATTAGCATTTCCCTGAGAACTAAGGACATTGAACATTTGTTTAGGTGCTTCTCAGCCATCTGGTATTCCTCAGTTGAGAATTCTTTGTTTAATTCTGTACCCCATTTATTAATATGGTTATTTGGTTCTCAATTCTAGCTTCTTGAGTTCTTTGTAGTTATTGGATATTAGCCATCTTTTCAAATGTAGAGTAAGTAAAGATCTTTTTCCAATCTGTTGGTTGCAATTTTTTTCCTATTAACAGTGTCCTTTGAATTACAGAAGCTTTGCAATTTTATGAGGTCCCAGTTTTCAATTCTTGATCTTAGTGCATTACCAGTGGTGTTCTGTTCAAGAAATATTCCCCTATGTGCATGTGCTCCAGGCTCTTCCCCACTTTCTCTTTTATTATTTTCTGTTTATCTGGACTAAGTG
>NW_021608105.1:0-3894 GCF_004785775.1 Grammomys surdaster | reverse complement strand
AAGTGAAAATTATATAACACATCAATCACTATTTTAATATTTTCAGTGTGTCACCACTTCATGTGATTTCAATATGTCGGGTTCAAATTCACATTCCTAATTGTAACAGATGTACTGGGAGACTGTGGGACAGATGAAACACACTTCACATGGAAAGAAGACCTCAGTGCTCAGACATCACTTAAAGGATGGTAAAGGATTAGGAAGATTGAAGTGTTAAGAGAAATCTGATACCTTTTAAAGTAAATTGGCATATTAACACTTACACTAAAAGGTAACATCAAATTGATGTGCAAATGAGCCTAGAGAATAATAATCTGGTTATGTGGTATATTGTATTACTTTATATATTTTGGTATGGATACATAAATTTAAATGAAATGTATCTTTAAATAATTATCATGTTTGATAAACATTAGCAATTGGAACTATTAAAAACATTTTCTACAAAATCATGGACATATTATTGAAAATTTTTCTCATTGCGTATAATATTAGCATTTTAAAATTTTTAATTATTTTATTTATTGTCATTACAAATATGGCTTCCCTCCTGGTTCCCCATCCCAGAGTTCTTCACCACATCACCCCTCTTTTTGGCCTCTGAGAGGATGCTTTCCCAACTCCCTACCACTTTATCACCACCCCATCCCCACTTCTCCAGAAACCTCCATACTTCCTATACCCTGCCCACACCTCCAGAAATTGTTTTCCCTGGGACATGAAGTTTCTGCAGAATTAGTCTCATGATCTCCCACTGTGGACATCAAAGACAGTCCTCTGATACATATGTGCAAGGAGCCATCGACCAACCCATGTATGTTCTTTGTTCTAAGACTCGACATCAATAATAATGAAATTAATATTTTTGTACTCTTTGACTTAAACAAGTTTTTCCTGTTATCATGTTTTAAAATTTTTCTTACTAATTACATAAATTCTCTCATAGAAACACAGATAATCATTTTCAAGTAAAATTATTATTACACAATTTATATAGACATATAACATGTCAGGTGGTATTGTATATTGGCTTTTTCATGTATTTCTTAATGATTCTTTCTTCATTAGTATATGTTCTTTTACTATGTTAGTTTCCAAAGATTATTTTGTATGTTTTGAAACATAATTTTCAACTAAGGTATTAGAACTAGGATCCTGTGTTATAGATATTATTCAGTATGTGTTAATAAAAACTTTATGTTACCAAAGGTTATGAATCAAAAAGTTGAATGAAATACCATTGTATCATTTGATTCTTAAAACACTCAATATTGAGATATTTAATATATAAAACAAATATCACATAATAAAAAAAATTTAAGGCGTTATTGATTTCATACACTGTTCAAGGCATTTTTAAATTTTTTTTCTGTGGTATTGGAGCATCAAGAGTATTGTTTATCAGCCTTAATCTCTAGGACTGTAATCCATTTCATGCATGACTTTCAGAGAAAAAAACAAGTTCTTTATGAATTTTCAGAAATATAAAAATTATCATATCAAAGTGACATATGTTTATGATCTGAAATTCTATTCAACTCTAAAGATCTCTAATTTCCCAAGCTTATTTCAGGAAAGCCAGCATTTACACAGTAATTTAGCATTTCATGTAGTACAATATTTACTGCGGTTGAATAGAAAATTAATGTGTCAACTAGTGTTGGTTTGAATATACTTGATCCAGAGAATGGCACTATTAGGAGTTATGGCCTTTTTGGAGAAGGTGTGGCCAGTTCGAGGTAGTGTGTCACTGAGAGGCTGGGAAAATGAGATTGTTTTCCTAACCACCAGAGAGCCAGTCTTCTCCTACAGGCCTTCAGATGAAGATAGAGGACTCTGAGTTTCTGCACCACTCATACCTGGATGCTGCCATGCTCTCACCTTGGTGGTAATGCTCTGAAACTCTGAACCTGTTAGTCAGCTCCAAACAAACACCGTCTTTATACTTGTTTCCTGGGTCATGGTGCCTGTTTTCAGCAGTGAAACTCTAATGAAGACAGAAATTAGTACCAGGGACTTGATTATTGCCATGTTAGGCCTGGCTATGCTTTTGTTTAGAAGAATGTTGATTTGGAATGCAGTGGAATGCTCTAAGTGGGGCTTAATGGGCTATTCTAATAAGAATATAGAAGACTTTGTTGTTAGAGTGATTTGAACTGTACAGACCTGGCCTAAGATATTTCAGCAGATAAGAATTTCAGCCTGTGGACTAGAGACTATTTTTGTTGTATACTGGTGGCGTGTGGGACTGTAATTTGGCCACGCTTCCCACTGCCCAGAGAGAGGGCGGAGAGAACAAGTCTCAGCCTCAAGATTTCTGTGGCCCCACCCTTCTCCTCTGTTTCCAATAGATAAGCGAAACACCTTCCAACATGTTTAGGGAGAGCGCTTTACCACTCACCACCCAAACCTGTTGTTAATAAATCAACACATCTCAAATCTCTACATGTGTCATGAATTCTGGATCCGAGTAAGTCAAAAATCCTGCTTGCCCCTGTCCATGCAGGGCGGGGGAGGGACCCTAGCTAGCCCTGTGGCTGCCCACCCCGGGACTCTCTGTACTCTAGTTAGCTGTGCAGCCTGTGTCCTGTGTCTCTTGCTGCTGCACACCAGCTCACGTGACAGGGGATGAGAAGCCTTTCTCTACACAGTCGGTTCCACATGCCTGCCATCCAAGACGGCTCTGTCGCTGCCACCCTGTGACTGGAGCCATGCAGTGCCCGACAGTGGAGAATGTGACTGCTTTATGCCCTTGTCTAAAGAGTCTACCTGTGGCTAATGTAAGGAGATGTATATTAATTGCATTGACAAAGGCAGTTTCTGAAAATCATTGCAAGGTCTTTATTTTCTGGTTTAGTCTCATGAAGAGCATTCTGTTCAAACAAAGCAAACTTAGAAAGAACGAAAGTACAATTTATGGTTTAAATGATAATAAATGGACCCTAGGAAGTGAAATGGAGCTGAAACCTATGTTCAAGAAAATGAGATATTAAGGGAATGATGATCTCAGGGCAAGAATCCACCCCCATGATCTTGTTTGTGTTTACAGTTGAACAAGGAATAGTTTGGACTTTTAGTCTGGAATGACCTACAATCCAAAAGTAGAGGGCCCACATGTGATCAAGATACTAAGGCTGGAAGATACAGGCTTTTGATCTGAATGTTCAGGAATAGTTGTCATGAAAACATAGGCACAGGCATGGTGATGCACAGACTTAATCCATGGAAAAAAAAGGCAAGTAGATCTCTGAGTTCAAGGTCAGTCTTGAACAGAATAAGTTCTAGGTGAAGAAAAGTAGAATCCCAGGCATGGTTGTACAAAGCTTTAACACCAGCATTCAGGAGACAGAGGCATGAAGATCTTTGTGTTCAAGGTCAATCTACTGGGCAAACTCCAGGAGTGAGAAAGTTGGAAAACAGAAATCTGATAAGAGAATAAGGGGCAGTATGTTCTAGCAACAGCAAGCAACAGAAATAGGTGGCTTCTGCCATGTTGCTCTGGCATTAGAATCAAGAATAGAAGGGAGTACTGAGATAATTGATGCTGGTTAGCTGGAGGTAAGAAATTAGCATTGCTAAAAAAGAGACCAGCATCAATGTGGTGAAATCTTCTGGTAAGTGTTTTCTCAGATCACAAAGAAACTGTGTTCCAGAGATAGACAAGGTTATCACTTGTGTTGCAGCTGGGTCAGTAACAAGTAAGAATAACCTAGGTGGTATGGGTTTTGAAGGTATGAAATGTTCATGGAGAGCAGCTAAGGCTTGGTACTCTGAGATGCCAGGGTAGGCCAGTGGTGAAGGTGCAGTCTCAGTTGCAGTTGATGGCTAAGATATAGAGGATTCTTGTAAAGAAGGTGAGCTTTTTTCACCATGAAGAGAGCCTATGAGAGG
>NW_021608104.1:0-1091 GCF_004785775.1 Grammomys surdaster | reverse complement strand
CAGTGTGCCTTCAACTGCTTTCTGATCCCCAAACTACACTGGCATAGTGTGACAGCATTTTTTGACTATGTAGTCATACATATATTCTTTGGTGACAATGGTGTGGAGAATGAATTGTCGAGTATATGTGGCCTTGGAGACCTCTGGGGCCCATTGCACCAATTATAATTAATAGACTGTCCCTCGATGATCTGTCCTGAAGTCCTTAGTTCTCTATTCCCTATGCTCTGCCTGACCAATCTGACTTATTCATTATTTTCAAAATACAACTTCTTACTTGTTCATGGGACTCTGTAGCCTGAGATACCTTCTACTACCTACTGTGACCCGATTCCTACTAGACCTTCACTGATCAGACCGAATGCCTGTCTCACTTGAGGCCTGCCATGTTCATGACAGCTCATATGTTCCCAGATATTTCTAAAAATAGGAATATATCTATCAAATATTTATTTCCTTGCTGTTGAGTACAATACTTTCTGAAAAATGTGCAATATATTACTATTTATTGTTTTATGTCTTATTTTTATTTCTAATACTCTTACAAATTCATATATTTACTTAAAATAATATAGAGAAAAATAATATTCTTTTCATATTAGGGTAAATGAAAAGTCAATACACAGTGTTTCCTATATTCACTTAAAGAACCATACTATTACTTAAGGAAATAGCTTTGCAGTTACTAGTCTTGTGACCTGCCATACTTGAGCCATAGTTTTCAATCTGTAAGATGATGGTACCATGATCTATCTTGTACCACCGTTTGTAGATGCCTGGTGTATGTCAGACAGTCATTCAGTGATATTATTAAGGCAATATTAATCTTTAGGCCTTCACTCTGACTGAAAGGAACACAAAAATATGATCTTTGATCCTAAGAAAGTTCATAATCAAAGGAAAAGAGAAGCTCAGTCAGAAAGCAGGAAAAGTATGCTAAGGCTTTCTTTTCTTGGTGAATCAGTGGCTCTACTACCAGGAGTACAGGTGAGGACTTAGCTACAGAAGCAGGGATGACTCAAAATTAGCTGGGTAATAGAAAGTTGACATCAATAAGAGTGAAAACTACAACCCAAAATGCAGCTGACAGA
>NW_021608103.1:0-2170 GCF_004785775.1 Grammomys surdaster | reverse complement strand
TAAAATGGGGAGAAGGTTCACATGCAATGGTGTGAGTATATGATCAGCTCACTCCTCTTCAGGGCTTGAGAAAGCAGAATTAACATCAGAATACAAACAGCACCAGTGCAACCCACACCATTTCCCCCTTTTTGTCCAATTAAAAGGCTCCTTTCTCTCTGACTTAAGTTGAGGACAACTATTGCCATTATGCAATTTATCAAGTATAAGATACACGTAACACCCATTCCATCAATTTTGTTAATTTAGAAAAAGCACTCTACCATCTATCCTAACTTTTTAAAAGGCTAACAATTCTACACCTGAATCATGTCTGGGTTTTAGCTTGTATTCCCATCTGAAAACCATCCTCTCAAATCTGTAACATCACTCTCAGTGCTCAACAGCTTGAGTTGACTATGAGAATACAATCAATCTTCAACACCTTAAGAAATCTGAGAATGACTTATGTATTACTTGAAAATATAGGAAGCACAAAACATAGCTTCCAAAACTTAACGAATTTGTAGAGACAGCCGACTACCTGGACAGTCTCTCATTCCTCAAAACACTGGAGCATCAGTCTTCAGACTTCTGTCCCAGGATCATCTGACAGACCTTTGTAAAGCAGAAGTATAGAGAACTACTTATTCTGTCTTGGAAGAGCTATCAGACGACTATTCCACATAGTGTGTCCTTTTCCTGGAAAGCATTTTTGTCTGTAGATGAATTGAGGCAATTCTTGCCTAGTGACTGTCTCACCACAACTTGAACAACTCCACTGATGCTCAGTTTCTTCTTTGAACCAAGAAAGGGATCCTGTCAGGAGCAGACATGTCTCTAGTCAAATGATCTTTTTAATAAAGAAATGGCCTTAAATGTCACATTCTGTGGACTTCTGATGCCTTTGACGACTATCTATCTATGTAAAGTATATTTGAACTGTCACACCTTAGCTATTCTTAATCATTTCTATTTGAGTAAATTAAAAACACTTTATTACATTTAAATCAGAATCTAATATAACCATGAGTTTACTATCTGACTCTTGTGTTACTTAGTCATCCTAACCAGTTTGTAATGGCAGTTATAAAAGGACTCTATCCAAGCTGTGTATTCTTAGATGAGTTGAACAGTCACAGTGCCTACCAAAGAGTAACAATATTAATTATAAATACTGTGTCAGATATAGGCAATTCACACCAATGAAAACCATAAATCTGCATCAATCTATAAATTGCATACCAATGTAAAAGTATAACTTCAATTTGCATTAATTATAAAGATTTCTACCAATGTAAGATATGACCATATAATGCATTGTTTAAGAGTAAATTTGATAACCTATCCCTATTGTCTATTCCTCTAATTTCTATGATCTGACTATATCCTCCTTTTTCTCTTCCATCCCTTTTTCTTTACCTAAGAAGGAAAGTTAGAGAAAAGAAAAGGAAGGGTAGAAATCCCCGAGTCTAAAGCTCTCTGGTTTCCTCTTTGTCTAAAGAGGAACATTTTACAGTTGGCTACAACATTTGTAAAATATCCTTTAAAATGACAACATATCTATAGTTCATAAAATAACCAGAACCATCCACCCCAACCTAATGGATCTGGGTTGACCACTCTCCATAACTTCTTCCTGCTGTATGGGGTGACAAAAAAATTCTTTAAGCGGTGGGGAGGGGTAGGAAAATTAGAAAATTTGTTTAGACTTATGAAAGCTAGCTGTAAAATCTGTTATCCAGTCTCTGCATATTTGGAAGGTTCAGAGCTTGACTGATGTTCTTCTGACTGCATCCATCTGAGAGGTTGGATGAGGCAAGGTGGCCTGGAATCCATGGCAATCCTGGAAGGTGCTTTGGGCAGCAACCAGAAGCAGAGACCAAGCAGGTCAGTCCAGCATCTCTGAGGGTGAACCCACCAAAGCTGTACATTCTGTAATATGTGAATCTCACATCCAAAATTTTAGTACAATTAAGATAGTCATATGGATTGCGCAACCTGTACAGATCAATTAAAGATGAAATTCCCCATGTTTGAGCAGGTAAAAGACAGCTGTCTTTTTTATGAGTCAATTTTGTTAATAGACAATTATAATAAGTCTTCATGCATGCCATGTGAAGGATGGCATGGAGATTCTTTATCTGTCCTGTTTGATTCTCTTAAAACTTTTCTAGTAATTCAGAGGGTC
>NW_021608102.1:0-1224 GCF_004785775.1 Grammomys surdaster | reverse complement strand
TGGCTTTCTTTCTTTTCTACCATGGCATCCCCCTAGAGGGTATGAAGCGAAGTTGAACTAGTGTTTACTAAAAAAGTCACTGGAATAGGATCGAGAAGGGTTGGGGCCCAACCAGGCCGTTTAATGAAACTGGTCCTGTCAAGGCAGAGTGGAATTGGGTCTGTAAAAAGACAAGTGGCCCAAAGTGCCAATAATGTGGGCCAATCAACTATATGGTTTGCTCTAAGAATGTGCTTTCCCTAGAAAACAGAATTCCATTACAATTGACAAGCCCAGTATCTGAGGCAGATCATGGGAAAAAGGCAATGAACTGAAAGGAGGTGCCACAGGTTCACGGGCCTGAGTGTTCTCTAGAAAATCTTACCTTTTTCAGACCACTATCCGACTCCATTCTCCTAAGGTCTTGGCCGTCATCACCCTCTTCTTTCTCACCTCCTAAACAACAACAACAACAACAAAACCCAAACAGGTATGTTTAAAGTTGTAGGAGAGGTGAGCCAAGAAAACAATATAGTTTAGGCGTATTTACAGTTCTGAATCCTATTAGAATTGAAAATAAAAAAAAAAAGGCCAGGAAGCCACTCAGTGGTACTAGGCCATTATTCACACCTTCACTAGTAGAGAAGCAAGAAAATTAAATCCAAAACAAAGCAGCAAGCACAGCTTAGCAACCTTATTTGATGCTTGGGGCCAGAAGAGTCAGAATGTAAAGATTTTTGAATACATGTAGTAATGAAACATGTGGAAGATGGGACTTAGGTCCAGACATAAAGATACTGACTGACTCATACAAACTTTCACATATAGAGCCCAGAGATGGCAGTATATAGTATTTTGAGCATGCTCTGTCCTTATTGGAACTTTTCAAGTATGGAGTGGAGTTCCCAACCGTGACATGTCAGCAAGTTTTGAACTCTGAAGCAATTTGGACTTCAACTTTTCAGATTAGAGATGCTCAAGGCCTCTGGCTAGAGTTAGCTTAGCTGAGGGACAACAACAACAGGAAGCTTATGGTCCCAGATGAACATGATTCCGACAGGCATTGGTGAATGTTTAAGACTCTCATGAACATAGTTCTTGATGAAGGGACAGACGAGATGGAGCTACCAGAATCCAGGTCACTGTGAACTGCAAAGGAATAATGGATGGTTTACCTTTGGAAGCATTCATCTGATGACAGTCAAATCCTCCAAAGGTCTCTGCTCTCCGGGGCAAAGAAATGGG
>NW_021608101.1:0-1154 GCF_004785775.1 Grammomys surdaster | reverse complement strand
GCTTTTAGGCTATACCCCTTTTCTTCAGAGGTCAACCTCCAGTGAGATATGAACTGCCACAGTCCAGGAGGGGATTTAACTTAGAGTTAGAAGGAGCATTTGCAGGCAGTGAACCAGCCCTGACTTCATAACTGGGGAAGGTGAATATTAAACACACTTGGTTATTAAAGTATGACCATCACAGACTCTGGTATCCTATAATATGAGTCTATGATAAGGTAATGTTGGGTTGCAGCATGCCTGGGTGTGGGTCCTGTTGGGTTGAATTTTGGGTCCCGTATCTGCTCCTCTCAAGGGGCTAGGGCTGCAGCTTAGAGAGGGACAAGCAGGACATTGACTGTGTTCATTCCATGCAGGCACTGGGTGGACATCTGGCCATGAGAATCCATGGGGCTCTTCTTCACGTGTGGAACGAACACAGGCTAGGGTTTCTCAGGGGCCAGAGCTTTTGAGCTTGGGGATCTTGGGTCATGAGATGGCCAGAACAGATTGGTTCTCAGGCCCTTGGGCTATCAGGCACCACTGAGAGGTTGCAGAAGGGCTGAGACAGTGGAGATGTACTGGATGGATCTACCAGTAACTGAAGGGGTGAGGGGGAGAAGCTCTGGTTGCTTCCAGTGGGGATGAGACTCTTTGTATCAGAAACTTGCTTCGCTGCGTCAAGGCTGGCTCGGCTTGCTTGCATGAGTTGGTGTCCTACTCCGAGCCTGAACTGTAAAGACATCAGCGGTGGGAGATTAGATGATGGCTCTTTAGTTGAAGACTTTTTCCATGGTTTCCCAGAGAAGAGAGATAATCCATAGCCTTAAGATATGTATTGTCATGACAGAAAATCAATGAAACTATACCCTGGTATTCTCAGGGTGTGCCTGAGTTTAAATACGTTTTGCAAAGGGGAGTGTCTGGGAAGAAATACTTAATTGGCTACACCCTCTGGCCTTTAGGTATCTCATTAATATGGAGATCTATCTTGAGGTTCTGTGGCCTGTAGTCATGCTCTCTAGCTGTGGAGGGGCTAGAAGGAGTGTTGTCCTACATGACTGATGGCCACAGACCTCTCTGTTGGGGGCAGTAGCTATGTGAAATGAGGCCAGGGGCATAGGAGCAAGGCCAAACTTCTACTGTCCCTGAGGGTCTCTGGGGTTAAAAGCCTG
>NW_021608100.1:0-6848 GCF_004785775.1 Grammomys surdaster | reverse complement strand
GTAAATAAAATATCCAATAAAAAAATTATTAAAAAAAAAAGATTAGGAAGTGAGCTGATGGCTAACTAAGATTTAGCATGCCAGGTAACTTTTCTCATCTGCCTTAGCTTCTGTTTCTCTGCGAGGATCTTATCACTGTCAAATATTTCCGTGATGGTATTTTGTTTGCTAAGTCCGTTGGATCTGTCTAGTCACCGTTTCAGCCTATAGGATGATGTTTAAGGAGCTTTTCTTGGTGTGTGCAGTCCCTGTTGTCTGAGGAGTTCATGCTTCTTTCTCCACTCACTATTGAAGATGGTCCTGGCTGGGTCTCTGGGGACACTGCTGCCTCTTTTGTGCTGGGCTCTAGTTCTGCTCTGCAGTGCTGTCATACACTTTCTGTCAGTTACACTTGGAAACACCTCCCTTCCTTTACTTTTTAATGTCTCACCTATGCACTGAGCCCACAGTCACTCGTGTCTGTGTCTCGATACTGCTTCTGTGTATGGTCATTCCTGCTGAGGTACTTCTCTGACAGAGCAAAGACCGGGTCCCACCTCCTCATAGTGTCCCTGCTAAGTCAGTGCAGAACATTTGGCTGAAGTAACTTTAATTATAGAGGTTTTGTTTGGTTGTTGTGTCTCAAATCTCTTGTGTTTCACAAGTGAGAGAGTACTGTGGAGAAGAACAGCTGCATGAGCTGCAATCCTTTCTTTTAGAGCACACACACTGGCCATTTGTGTGTAGGTGAGAGGCTGCAGAGTATTTTTATGCACATGAGCACTGTTCTCACGCTCTTGTCATGGGAGAAGATTGTTTAATTCCTTCCAAGATGATAGCATCAGGACACAAGTAATTTACCTGTCAATCGAATCACTGGAGATGGACCTAATGACACCTGATTACAACAGGAGGGACAAGAGTCACAAGAGCTACCAGGCTGTGAACTCAAATGGGCTGGCCCAATACCCAATACTTTCTCTCTCTCTCTCTCTCTCTCTCTCTCTCTCTCTCTCTCTCTCTCTCTCTCTCTCTCTGTCTCTCTCTCTCTCTCTCATGCCAGATGTCCACTGAATCCCTCTATGCAAATGCTTCGGTCTGGGTCTGCTGGCACAATTGCAAGTGTCTCATCTTGCTGAGATTTTATTGCCAGTCAGCTATTTTCCCTCCCCTAGTGTCTCTCAGTCACTTTTATGAGGAATATATAAACAGTAAGATGTTTACATTTATTATGTGGAAACAGTCCAAAGCCCTAAACATCATAAGAATCCTAGATGTGATGGTTAAATATTTTAATGGCACTTCTTTTCACTCTGGTTGTAGGTTTCTGTGTATGGGTGGGTGACTGTGTGGCCAGCATGAAGCTAGAGCTTTCAAACATCCGTGTTTTGAGAAAGGCAGATCCTTTTGTGTGTATACCAGCATTGTTGAAATTTAATGGGACAGAGCCTTGGAAATGGATGCAGAGTTTTAAGGATGAGTGAATTCCTTCCTGGTGGCATAAATTGGGTTCTGACTTCAGATTGGGAAAGCATTGCTTTAGTTATCTGATCATAAATTAGAGCATGCAAATTTTGGTTTTGATTAGCAGTGTGATTTCATTTTGGACTCTTAATTTTGCATATGCCCTGAACACAGAAATTTGAGGAGCATCAAACCGAGTGTTCAGACTTCAGCTGAGGCATATTCTGTGTTAGAATTTTATATCTGTGACCTTCTCACGTTTCTCCAGGGAACATTAGCTTGTGAAAGTCTTCCTATAAACATTTCCTTTGCTTTTGGTTTATACATTTGGCTGGCAAGCCATTTTAAACATGATTAAAAATTTAAAGCATTAAAAATAGATTTAGACCATAGACAGTATGGACTCAACAAAGACAGGCTTGTGCTCCTGTTCTTGATGGAATGTAATCCAGTTACAGTTGTAAGAAAGCCACAGGAGATCTGGGTATATATGTTCCTGATATAGCTCCTGCTATAGAAAAATAAAAATGAAATTGGTGACATAAATCACCATTTAATCACCATTTTCTCCACGTGCTATTTCCTTAGGATGGTTTGAAGTCTGAGGTTATCTGAGCTTGACTTAGTCCCAAAGGAAAAATGCAACAAATAGACTTGTTTTGAAAACATTAGTCTGTCTTTAGAATGGTTATTTCTGTGTCAAAAATGATTTTAAAAAATGATAATTTCAGGTATTTTTTCATATGTTGTAAAAATTACCCCAAACTTTAATTTTTCATAGGACAATTGTCGCCCTTCTGACTTTGTTTTATGATTTCTTTTTAACTTCGAGGTTGCTTAGCGCCAGTTGAGCGCCAGTCGAGCTGATGATGATGATGAGTGATCCATGTCACTGATGCTTTGTGGCTCCGGGGGCTCTTTATTAAGATCAACTGCACTTATATTTTTTATTTAAACCAATATACTTCGCAGTAAATTTATTATATTTGTGTTGAGATAAGATGATTGAAGACAGAAGAATCTACAAGGCCTGTTCAGTTGTCTATGTTAAGATTATAGATAAAGGTTGTTAATCTCAGGCTGTGCAAAGTTTAATTTTATATCCTATTTGACGATGCGGCACAGTTGGAAGCTTCTCTGGTTGATGATGGAAGCTGTCTCATTCTCACATGGGGCAGTCTGCTAACAGCTAATTTACACCTGGATGATAATAGTATTGCTTTCTATTTTTCCCTACAGTAGCCATCTCTGTGGTGGCTTATTGCACCAACGTAACCTTTTCTTTGTTAATGTATAAGAAAGCCGATGTATTTTTAAATGACCTGGTTTATGTATTATTCATTTATTTTAACTGTCTTGTGAGATTAGAAACGACCGAAGCAGTTTTCAGAGAGGGTGACATGCCCTGCTCTATATGTCTTGTATTAATTTTGGTCATAGACGTGCAGGGAGGCTCAGCAATTTAATTCTATTAGGTTTTTATACCTGAGTTACAGCCTCTTTCTTATGTTCAACTTTCTTTTCTTTCTTTCTTTTTTCTTTTCTTGAGTCAGGGTGACATTATACAGCCCAGCCTTTCTCCTTCAACATGCTACCTTACTGCCTCAGCATGAACCTTGCTGGGTTCAACTAATTATTTCTTTGTAACATGCACACTCATGCACACACACACTCACACACACACACACACACACTCACTCACACATGTCCAGATAGACACACACACATACACACACACATATTCACACATATCCACATAGACACACACACACATACAGATTCACACACATCCACATAGACACACACACATACACACACACACACACACACACACACCCCAGAATATAATAAGGCTAGGGAGATAGTGAAGTCAGTAAGGTAATTCTTGCCATTTAAACACAAGAATCCGAGTTCTATTTCTAGAACACACAACAAAAGTATACAAGAACAACAACAAGATGTGATGGAGTGGCCCACGATAGAAAAATTATGGTGCTGAGGAGGTTGGGACAGGTGAATTTCGAGGACTTCCTGGCCAGCCCTATCTGAATTAGGGACTTGTAAGCCAGGGAGAGAGAGAGACCCATTCTCAAAAGCTAAGGTGGGACTTTGGCCTCTGGTCTCCAAAGCCACAGGCACACAAGTGCATTCACATACATGTTCACCTATAAACATGCAAAATTAAAGAAACCCAAGACTATCATACACATATGTATTCAGCTGTGTGTAATACAAATAACTTTCATAATTTATAATTATTTGTATTTTCCAGCTTTTATAAATCTTCATTTTTTAATATTTTAAAAATTATTTAATATTTGTTTTACATAATGTATTTTGATTATATTGTTTTTCCAACACTTCCCCACATAGCCAGCTTTGTGCTTGTTCATGCACAGGTGCTCTCCTCTCATACAAAGACCATAAAAACAATAAAAACCAAGACTTAAAACACAGACAAACAAGCACAAAAGGAAAACCAATGAGGCAAAAAAAAATATATCAAAACAAAATAAATCAATGGAGTCTGCTTTGTATTGGCAGACTACTCCTGGGCAGAGGACATCCCTTAAAATGTGGTATTATACACACACACACACACACACACACACACACACACACACACACACACACTTAGTGACATTCTGAAGCTGGAGAAAACTGATCTCTCTTTGCCAGGGCTCATCCATTTCAAATACCCGCCCTGGTGATGGAAGGAATGTTGTTAGCTTTCCCTTCCCAGTGCTTGGAATTTGGATTTTGCCTGACTTGAGCCTGTGCAGGTCTTGTGTGTGCTGTTGCCTTCTCCGTGAGCTCATGTGTGCACCTGCTGTGTCAGGGAGACCTCTTTCCTTGCCACTATCAATGACCTCTGTCTCTTACAGTCTTTCTGCCTCACCTTCCTCATAGATCCCGAGCCTTGAGGGAAAGGTGAGGGAAAGGTGTTGATAAATACAGAGGCTGCTATGTCATGGAGCCCATACCTGACACGATTAAAGTGGCCAAGAACCCAGGCTAGATATAGCTTATGGGCCCCAAGGAAATCTACTACTATTATCCTGCTGAAGGAGTACAGCAATAAATGACTCTGAGCGACATGTTTTCTTTACATACATAGCAAAACTCTGTTCAACCTTCATCACAGAAACATCTTCTTGAACAGATGGTAATTACCAAAGAGATCCACCACCGGAGAGTGTGCAAGGGCGAGAAACTTTAGAGTGTTAAACACAAAGTGGGATGTCTCTAGCTTTTAAGATCTTAGCTTGTGATATTTCTAGGAAAGGAAAACTTGGAAAAGCTTCCATGTTAGCTGATTATCTGAGCTACATTCTTACTCATTCCCACTGTGTTTCGGAAGGAAGGAAGGAAGAAGATTGTTGCCAGGTTTAGGAGAGGAAGTCCTGAGGAATGGTTTTTCTGATGATGTAGCACATCTGGGCTGAGGGACTGCCTGAGTGAATTTCACGTGGTTCACGTGTAACCTTTCAAAGCCGGAGCTTCAGGTTTTCAAACTTGAGATCACATTTTATGGTTAACGGTATTACATATTTTGAGATTTACTCTGGTTGAGCATAATATATTAAATCCAACTTAAAATTTTACTGGAACAAGGGCTACTACTGGGACTCCCATTTATTTAAATTTAATTCTGACTTTTCTCTTGCTGTCAGCTGTCACTAATATTGGCTTCTACTAGCAGCAGTTCATAACCTTCCTAATGCTGTGACCCCTTTAATATAGTTCCTCATGGTGTGGTGACCCCCGACTATAAAGTTATTTCATTGCTACTTCATAATTATAACTTTACTACTGCTATGAATTATAATGTAAATATCTGATATGCCACCCCTGTGAATGAATCATTTGTCCCCCGCAAAGGGGGGCTAGGAGCTGGTTAAAAACCACTGGCTTAGAGAAAACAAACAGTGGGTAGCATTGAGTATTGATAGGTTTGCTGGATTCTGCTGGGTGGTTGGAAAGCGTCTGTCACCCAGTGGAAGCCAGTGTTTGCCTTCCCAGGGATCCAGGAGGGGGCTTTATGATTTATGTTTCCATAAACTGATGGTTCAGAGGAGTTACTTGCTCTGTCTTGTGGAAAAGTTTAGATAAGGCATTGGCAGTCTTTAGAGTTAGAGAGGTCTGGATATAAATTCTAGCGACACCACTGACTAGTGGTATCCATGATCTTAGGTGTCCCACTAACCCTGTTCCCTCATCTCCAAAGATGAGGGTGGGTGTGCTATTATCGTGGAGTCGTGAGGGTTGGAGGGGTCTAAGGATGTGCTTATGATATTGCCTGGACTTAGTTGTTCAATGTGTGATATTAATAATAACAACAGTAACAGGATGGTGTAATGTCAGATTGGACTTCAGAGATGCTTGTCTCTTCTGAGTTTCATTGTTCAAACAATCCTTAACTGATTTGGATAATGAGATAATCAAAGACGGCTGGAGTGATATATGCAATGTCAGTTTTGTACCTGTGTATAACAGCTATCCCCTTGTTCTGAAGTGTGCAGACAAGTTCTTCTGTATGGTAAATACTACCAGAGTAGTGTAGTGAATATTAGGGCGTTTGGGGAACACTTGTGCACAATTATTACCCACCTTTTCTGACTCCTTTCTCATCAGTGATCACACCTCACTCCTCGTATGATGTTCTGGGAAGTCTTCTATCTTTTCCCCTTTGACGTTGGAAAACAGGAAAAGAACAAGTTTCGAAATGTTAGAAAAGCACGCATAATGTACATTTACTAAAGACCTAGAGAAAGAATGAAGTGATGAGCTGAAATGTAACTGTTGAACTTCCTCATCTCTGAACTACCTCTTAGGTTTTAAAAAGTCAGAAAATACAAACAAGAAGAAAAAGACCATGTGCACTCACCCTCTAGAGATCATTGTCTCTCTTGACAGCTAAAGGTGGAAAAGAAAAAAAAAAGAGCGAGAGAGAATGGTATGGGGGAGATGCTTGCCGTCCCTGCAGCTATTTCAGGGCTTCAAGAAGGCTGGAAGCCTAGGGAGCTGCCACCTAACATGTGAGCAATAAAGAGAAGAACTCGGGGACTTTAGCTAGAAATAGTGTGTGAGCAATGACTTCACCTGTCTTTACATTACTAGTTATTGTTGGGGGAGAATATGGCTCCTTTCCAGCCTTTCCAGTCTACCTGTTGTGTCTTTACATTCAAGAGCCTAACACAGAAGCTTGCAGGAATATGTCGTTTGGTATTGGGTCTTATCAACTGCTTTAGTATAAGACACATATTTCTAAAGCTTGAGATGTGTATGTATGTATGTTTGTGTATATGTGTGTATATGTGTGTGTGCATGTGGCTGTGATAGTGTGTGTATGTTTGTCTGTATGTGTGTGTGTGCCTCTATGAGTGTGTGTGTGTGTGTGTGTG
>NW_021608099.1:0-1156 GCF_004785775.1 Grammomys surdaster | reverse complement strand
TGTTTTAAAGCCTCTTGCAAAAATTGCGAATCCGATTTGTAATTGTAGAAGTGAATTACAAATTCAGAGTTATGATATTAAGAAGAAAGAATAGAAACAAAAAAGGGCAGAAGATAGAATTTGAAGGGATAGCTTTGCCTTTTTATTTTCTAATACCAGTAACCTTGACTGAGAGCACAAATTATGGTGTTGGTTCCAGTAGATTCTAGAAGCCACCAAGCTTTCTAGCCTAATGCTCACCATAGGAAAATGAAACTTTAAAAGCTGAGAGAGAATTTGGTTTTACATATAAGATGTTATTCAGACCCAGAATTGTTCCTGTCTAAAAGAACTTCAGGGACAAAAATGGAGAATAGATAGAAGGTGCAGGAAAGGTGGTGCAGTGACCTGCTAAACTTGGCATCCATCTCAAGGGAGGCTCCAAAGCTTGGCATTATTACTGATGCTATGGTGTGCTTTCAGAAAAGAGCTTATCATGGCTGTCCTCTGAGAGGCTCAACAAGCAACTGACAGAAACAGATGCTGATACTTACACTCAACCATTGGACTGAAGTCATGGACCCCTGTTGTTGAATTAGGGAATGACTGGAAGAAGCTGAGGAGGAGGGTGGCCTGATAGGAAGACCAGCAGTCTCAGCTAACTAGGACCCATGAGATCTCTCAGACACTGAGGTAGCAATGAGGCAGCAAACACAAGCTGGTCCAAGGCCCCTGGCATGTATACAGCAGAGGACTGCCTGGTCTGGCCTCATTGGGAAATGATGGACCTAATTCTCGAGGGACTTGACCTGAGGGAGTAGAAATGTCTGGTGGCAGGGGATGAAGGGATATCCTCTTGTAGACCGGGGGAGAAAGAATGGGATGAGGAACTGTTGCAGGGCATACTGGAAGGGGGGGCAAAGACTGGACTGTAAAAAATAAAAGTAGTAATAATAATAGTAATAATAATATGTTCTCTCCTCACTCATTTTGGTCATCAATTCACTGTGTAGCAGAAGATGACTTTGGTGAACTTTTAGGCCTCTCCTCTGCCTCCTTCTTCCAGGGATTACAGGCATTTGGAAACAGCTCCCACTAGTTTCCTAAAGAACCTTTATGTGTTTGTGGATGCTCTTGTTTTTCTTGTTATGTGGTTTAAATGTAGGATTGCTTGTTC
>NW_021608098.1:0-1356 GCF_004785775.1 Grammomys surdaster | reverse complement strand
CATAGACAGTTGTGAGCCTGAGAAGCAAAATCCCTTAATTACCAAACTATCTCTCCAGACCCAAACAGAGAGTCTTTGAAAATATTCACGTTCATTTTAAAGAAACAGATGCTAAAAATACCAGATGAGATTTAGGACCACAGAGCCTGACTATGTTTTTGTTTTTGTGACAAAGCCTCATAATCCATTCTTGCATCAGCCTAATTGTTTTGTGCTTAAGACACAGTCCTTGATTTGTATCAAATTTGACAACAATTGCAATTTGATTTCTGTTGCTGTGCTAAAACAATGACCAAAGCAACATGAAGAATTATAGGGTTCATTTGGCTTTCTGTTTATAGTCTTGCATAGGGGAAACCTAGGTAGGAACTGAAGCAGACCATGGTGGAATACAAATCAGTGGCTTGCTCAGCCTGCTTTTCTCTACTGCACAGTCCAGTATAGCTAAGGATCATACTGCCCACATTGGGTTAGGTGCTGCCACACTGATCATTAATAAAGGAAATGCCCTAAACTCATGTTCATATTCTCTCCTCTAGGCAGAGAGACAGTATCCAAATTAATAAATCAGAACTGAAAACGGTGACATAACAACAGAAACCAAGGAAATTTAAAAAATCATCATATCCTACTACAAAAGCCTATACTCAACAAAATTGGAAAATTTGGATGAAATGAACAATTTTCTAAACAAATACCAGTTACCAATGTTAAATCGGGACCAGATAAACCATTTAAACAGTCCCATAACCCCAAAAGAAATAGAAGCAGTCATTAAAAGTTTCCCTACAAAGAAAAGTCTGGGACCAGACGGTTTTAGTGCAGAATTCTATCAGACCTTCAAGGAAGACCTAATTCCAATTCTCTTCAAACTATTCCACAAAATAGAAACAGAAGGTACATTACCCAATTCATTCTATGAAGCCACAATTACGCTCATACCTAAACCACACAAAGACCCAACAAAGAAAGAGAACTTCAGACCAATCTCCCTTATGAATATTGATGCAAAATTACTCAATAAAATTCTAGTGAACCGAATCCAAGAACACATCAAAAAAATTATCCATCATGATCAAGTAGGGTTTATCCCAGGAATGCAGGGTTGGTTCAATATATGGAAATCCATCAATGTAATCCACTATATAAACAAACTCAAAGAAAAAAAACACATGATCATATCACTAGATGCTGAGAAAGCATTTGACATAATTCAACACCCCTTCATGATAAAAGTCTTGGAATGATCAGGAATTCAAGGTCCATACCTAAACATAGTAAAATCAATATACAGCAAACTACTAGCCAGCATCAAACTAAATGGAGAGAAACTTGAAGCAATCCCACTAAAATCAG
>NW_021608097.1:0-1524 GCF_004785775.1 Grammomys surdaster | reverse complement strand
CTAAAATATGATACCAGAATTTCACAAGTGGTAACACTCCCTGTAAACAAAATAGGAGCCAAAGATTCAGACCATTGGGGATCTGAAATAAACAATTACTGTCCTTGCATCTTTCTACTGGCTTTGTTTCCTGTCAGTTACTGAAATGCTATTCCTTCTCTTTAGCACCATACAGTCTGGCTTTATATATATACAGGAGATTTTAAGTTCAGAAATATAGCCAGGAGTCTGACTGATCAAATCCCATGTTGTACAAATAATTTTATTTTCTCCACTTGGTACTGATTAACTCTGGTTGGGAACACAAATAAAGAATGGTTTCTCGTCCAAACAGGAGATATATTTCATATCTTCATATGGACATTAAATCCTGCTGTAACTTACGATATCTCCATCAGTGTGCAGATTCAGACCTGACTCTCTCCTCCCTGAATTCCTATAATGAAGCCAAAAAATTGAGAGTGGATGGAACAAAACAATTTTGTCCACATTCTTCTCTCTATTCTGACCATCAGAAAAACAAGTCAGTTGGAATCATGAAACCATATCTACTTCTGGCACATTCTGTCTAGATAAAAGCAAGTTGCCAGAGATGCGATATTTCTTTTTGAACCCAGTGACTGTGACTCTTATCATTCACTTTGTGCTTCTTGCTGACTGTTTGTGATGTGCATGTATCTCCTTCCCAATTACTTCCATTGTATGCTCGTTTATAGCATTTAGTAGAACAGTAATATATTTTCATGTATGCTCAAAGAGATATAGGAATACTATGTGCAATATTCTGCCCCTGCCACGCTATGTACTGAGTTTGCATGGGATGCTTGAATGTCTCATAAATATGCACAATGCTAAGTGAATTAAGTTTTAAAAACAAAGTTATATGCTTTAGATATTCCCTACAATATAAGATGTGTGGAAAAATTTAATGTGTGGTTGAAAAGTGTCTTGGTATTTTCTGACTTATGTACAGATGTAATGTGTTTACAACTGTCAGGAATATCTGAATCAAAGTTATACAGTTTCATAAATATCCACGATATATTTCAGAAATAAAAACACTGATTACAAAATGCAAATGACAGGAAAGCATAGCTATCTAGGTATCCACTAGTAAAAGGTCACAATGAAAACTACTGTGTATATCCCTTTTCATACAGTAGAAAATACCAAAGTGGAAATCTTCATGTGAAGATTTATTGATATCACGAAAGGGTTCATGAATATTCTGGACAGGTAGTAATCCATTAACTCAAATGGAAGAAAAATATGCTAGAGATTCTATTATATTATATATAAAAAAACAACATAAGCAGTATTTGCATTGTATAACATCTCTGTCATTACTAGAATCATGTTTCCAGTATCACTGGACCAATACTGATTGCTTTCAGGGTAAGAAAGTATCTGTGCCTGAGAGTTATATCTGGATTTTTCAGAGTATCCATGATGGTAGGTTGAGGACTTTCGCTGACAGAGAATTTCTCACAGTAGATGAATAAGTTTGTGAAAGTGTAAAAAATT
>NW_021608096.1:0-1755 GCF_004785775.1 Grammomys surdaster | reverse complement strand
ATCAAAGTATCTTCTTTATGCAGGAGACAGAGACACCTACAGAGGTATATAACTGTTCAAACTGCAGATAAGTGACTAGGGTAGGGGCATCCAACTACAATGGACATATCTACAATGCAACTCTACACCTAAAGCTTTGGGAACAACATAGAAGCAGAGGTGGAAAGGTCATAAGAGTCAGAAGACCTGGATGCCAACTCTGAGATAAGGCATGGATTAGACCTGTCAGGGAAACTGCACTCATGAAATCTCAACAATAGGTGTGATGACTTGTTTTAATTTCAACTTCTTACAAATTAGAATCATCTGAGAGTAAGAATCTCAACTGAAGAATTGTCCTGATTGCCTTGACTGGGGAGGGAAAGCCACCCCAGATGTGGATGGCCATCTCGGGTACCAGCTCAGAAAATAAGGCAGCTTAGCAGCAAGATTATTTGCCCTTGTTCAGTTGGCTTCCCTCTTCCTGCAGAGTGGATTCACTCTGTTGATGCTTCTGTTTTCTTTGCTGCAATCAGACACAGCGCTTCCAGATTTCCTTCATTGGCTAAAGATCAGTGTTGTCATGGAACCTTCCATATTTTTGGTGCCAGATTGGCATTTCTGAGGTACCCTCATCTCAAGGACAAAGAAAATGCTGGCTTCTCAGCCTCTCAAACATAAGAAAACTGTTCTTACTATTTTGATGTAAGATGATTTAATAAATTCTTTACACACATTCACACACACACACACACACACACACACACACACAAACACACACAATTTTATTGGTTCTGTCCTTCTAAAGAACTATCACAAGTAACATATGCTTTCCAAAATAAGACTTTTATCTTAGTTAGGGTTTCAATTGCAGAAAACAAACACCATGTCCAAGACAACTCTTTTTTTTTATTGGATGTTTTATTTACATTTCATATGTTGTCCCTTTACCCCATCCTCCACCCACCCAGGAACCCCCTATCCCCTCCCCCCTCCCCCTGCTTCTCTGTGGATGTACCCCTACCTACCCTCCCACTCCCACCTCCCCACCCTCAAATTCCCACCCCCTGGGGCGTCTAGCCTTCATGAGGCCAAGGATCTCTTCTCCCACCTATGCCCAGCAGGGCCCTCAAATCTTATGTATACAGCTGAAGCCATGGATCCCTCCCTAAGTGCTCCCAGTTCAATGGCTAGTTGTGAGCATCTGTCTTTGAATATGTCAGACTCTTGCAGACCACTGAGGAGACATCTATATCAGGCTCTTATAAGCATGCACTTCCTGACTTCCACATCAGCATCTACCTTTGGTGACTGCACATGGGATGGATACTCAGGTGGAATGGTCTTCAAATGGCCCCTCCTTCAGTTTCTGTTCATATGTTCAAGCATCTTCTGGGTATATGCCCAGGAGTGGTATAGCTGGATCCTCAGGTAATGCTATGTCCAATTTTCTGAGGAACCGCCAGACTGATTTCCAAAGTGGTTGCACCATCTTGCAGTCCCACCAACAATGGAGGAGTGTTCCTCTTTCTCCACACCCTTGCCAGCATCTACTGTCACCTTAGTTTTTAATCTTAGCCATTCTGACTGGTGTGAGATGGAATCTCAGGGTTGTTTTGATTTGCATTTCCCTGATGACTAAGGATACTGAACATTTCTTTAGGTGCTTCTTGGCCATTCGAGTTTCCTCCGCTGAAATTTCTTTGTTAAGCTCTATACCCCATTTTTAAATAGGGTAATTTGGTTGTCTGGAGTCTAATTTCTTGAGTTCTTTGT
>NW_021608095.1:0-1074 GCF_004785775.1 Grammomys surdaster | reverse complement strand
ATTTTTTTTTTAATTTTTTTATTGGATGTTTTATTTACATTTCATATGTTGTCCCCTTACCCCATCCCCCACCCACCCAGGAACCCCCAATCCCCTCACACCTCCTCCTTCTTCTTTGTGGATGTAACCTCTATCTACCCCCCCACTCCCACCTCCCCACCCTCAAAACTCCCACCCCCTGGGGCGTCCAGCCTTCATGAGGTCAAGGATCTCATCTTCCACCTGTGCCCAGCAGGGCCCTCCACTCTTATATATTTAGCTAAGGCCCTGGATCCCTCCATAAGTGCTCCCAGGCTGGTGGTTTAGACCCTGGGAGCTGTGGTTGGTTGGTATTGTTGCTCTCCTCATGGGGCCACAAATCCTTTCAGCTCCTTCAGTCTTCACTCTAACTCCTCCATTGAGAACCCCATGATCACTTCAATGGCTAGTTGTGAGCATCTGCCTCTGAATATGTCAGACTCTTGAAGACCTCTGAGGAGACATCCATATCAGGCTCTTATCAGCATGCACTTCCTGACTTCCACATCAGCATCTACCTTTGGTGACTGCACATGGGATGGATACTCAGGTGGAAAGGTCTTCAGACGGCCCCTCCTTCAGTTTTTGTCCCTCGCTTTGTCTCCATATTTGCTCCCTTGAGTATTTTGTTGCTCCTTCTAAGAAGGACCGAATCACCCCCACTTGGTCTTCCTTCTTTATGGACTTCATGTGGCCTGTGAGTTGCATCTTGGGCATTTTAAGGTTCTGGGCTAATATCCAATAATCAGTGAGTGAATACCATGTGTGTTCTTTTGTGATTGGCTTACCTCACTCAGTATGATAATTTCTAGTTCCATCCATTTACCTAGGAACCTCTCAAATTCATTGTTTTTAATAGCTGAGTAATACTCCATTGTGTAAATATACCACATTTTTTTAATCCATTCCTCAGTTGAAGGACATCTGGGTTCTTTCCAGCTCCTGGCTATTATAAATAAGGCTGCTATGAACATAGTTGAGCATATGTCCTTATTATATGTTCGAGCACCTTCTGGGTATATGCCTAGGAGTGGTATAGCTGGATCCTCGGGTAAT
>NW_021608094.1:0-1760 GCF_004785775.1 Grammomys surdaster | reverse complement strand
GACAGACATATCAGACTTCAGTGAGCATGCACTTCCTGACATCCTAAACCATGCCTGCATATGCTGACTGCACAAGGGCAAGATTCCTGGATCTGGCAGTCTCCAGACTGCCCCTCCTCCAGTCTCTGCTCCACACTTTCTCTCCTTACTTGCTCCCCTGAATATTTTTTACTCCTTCCGTGAAGGACCAAAGCACCCAAACATTGGTCTTAGTTCTTCTTGAGCTTCATGTGGTATTGGAAAATTTTGGGCTAATATCCACTTATCAGTGAGTGCATACCATGTGTGTTCTTTTGTGATTGGGTTACCTCACTCAGGATGATATTTTCTAGTTCCATCTATTTGACTATGAATTTCATGAATTCACTGTTTTTAATAGCTGAATAGTACTCTATTGTGTAAATGTACCATGTTCTCTGTATCCATTCTTCTGTTGAAGGACATCTGGGATCTTTACAGGTTCTGGTTATTATAACTAAGACAACTATGAACATAGGGAAGCATGTGCCCTTGTTATATACTGGAGCATCTTTTGGGTATATGCCCAGGAGTGGTAAAGCTGGATCCTCACGTATTACTAAGTGCAGTTTTCTGAGGAACTACCAGACTGATTTCTAGAGTGGTTCTATCAGCTTACAATGCCACCAACAGTGGTGGAGTGTTCCTCTTTCTCCACATCCTTGCCAGCATCTGCTATCACCTGAGTTTTTGATCTTAGCCATTCTGACTGGTGTGAGGTGGAATCTCAGGGTTGTTTTGATATGCATTTCCCTGATGCCTAAAGATGTTGAACATTTTTTAGGTGCATTTTCATCATTTGAGTTTCCTCGGTTGAGAGTTCTTTGTTGAGCTATGTACCCCATTTTTAATAGGGTTATATTATTGTCTGGAATCTAACTTCTTCAGTTCTTTTTATATATTAGGTATCAGCCCTCTATGAGATGTAGGATTGGTAAAGATCTTTTCCCAATCTGTTGGTTGCCATTTTGTCCTATTGGCAATATCCTATGCCTTACAGAAGCTTTGCAGTTTTATGAGGTCTCATTTATCAATTCTCTATCTTAGAGAAAAGTCATTGGTTTTCTCTTCTGGATCTTTTCTGCTGTGTCCATGTAATCAAGGCTCTTCTCCACTTACTCTTCTATTAGTTTCAGTGTATCTGGTTTATGTGGAGGTCCTTGATCCACTTGGATTTGAGCTTTGTAAAAGGAGATAAGAATGGGTCAATTTGAATTCTTCTACATATTGACTTCCAGTTGAACCAGCACCATTTGTTGAAAGTGCTATGTTTTTTCCACTGGATGGTTTTAGCACCTTTGTCAAAGATCAAATGACCATATAGATATGGGGGTTCATTTATGCATCTTAAATTCTATGCCATTGATCTTACCTATTTGTACGAATATCATGCACTTTTTATCACTATTGCTCTGTACTACAGCTTGTGGTCAGGGACAGTGATTCTCCCTGAAGATCTTTTATTGTTGAGAATAGTTTTTACTATCCTGGGTCTTTTGATATTCCAAATGAATTTGCAAATTGCTCTTGCTATCTCTATGAAGGATTGAGTTGCAATTTTGATGGGGATTGGATTGAATCTGTTGATTGCTTTTTACAAGATGGCCATTTTTACTATATTGTTGCTGCCAATACTTGAACATAGGAGATATTTCCATGTTTTGGATTCTTTTTCGATTTCTTTCTCCAGAGACTTGAAATTCTTGTCATATAGATCTTTTACTTGCTTGGTTAAAGGCACA
>NW_021608093.1:0-14012 GCF_004785775.1 Grammomys surdaster | reverse complement strand
AACCATTATATCAGGTGAATAAAAGTTACATTTTAGAGACTTGTAGGACTACAAGAGCATCTTACTTCTCCATGGAAGCCTTTGAGGAGCTCCAGAGAACAGTCATATTGTGACCTTCCTTCAGAACAGTCTGGTCTACCTAGGGGACAGTAGCAGTATAAGTTGTGTGTATGGTCCCTAATCTCCATTGCATAGTTCTGTGTTTGGCCTGCCATCTTGAGGAGCTGGTAGGATGCTTGTTTCCCTGTGATCTTGAGGGGGGGGATCCACAGGAACAACCTGCTTCAAATTCTCTCCCACGTGTCCCTTACCAGTCAGGTATGTCCTGGGTAACAGCCAGCATAGGTAAGCTGTGTGCTGCCCACCAATCTCCACTGTCTATCCCATGGCTCTCTCTGACTTCCTAGGGTGTCATGCTGGCATCAGGATCATCCAGCCATAACTACAGAAAACCAGATGGCTAACAGACTGTGTAAGAAGACAGTGAATTAGAAACACGAGGATATAGCATCAGTAGAACTTAACTATTTTGCAACAGCAAGCCCTGGGCATTCTTTGAGAGAGTATAAAAAGTGTCCTTAAACCCAAGTTTATAAATATAACAGTGTTTTTAAAGAGGAATTGAATATATCCTGTAAAGAAATGCACTTAAATACATTCAAATATTTGAAAGAAATGAATAAAACTGCCAGGAACTGAAAATGGAAATAGAAAGTATAAAGAAAACACAAATGATGTCAATACTAGAGATGGAAAACCTAGGAAAGAGAACAAGAAATGCAGGAACAAGCATCATCAATAGAATACAAATGATGTAATGCTGGATTAAAACACAAGAATCAAATGAATAAATAATACAAGAGAATAAGTTGATGGAATGGTCAAAGAAATTACAAAATCTAACAATTTGATGACACAAAAAAAATCCAGGAAATTTGGGACAGTATGAAGAGATGAAACAGAAGAATAATTGTCATAGAAGAAGGAGAAAATTCCCAGATCAATGGCCCAGAAAACATCTTCAACAAAATCATAGAAGGAAATTTCACTAACCTAAAGAAAAATATTCTGATAAATGTACAAGAGACTTTAGAACATCCCATATATTACAACAGAAAAAGTACTTTTGACAAAAAAATCAAAATCCTATATGTATAGAAGAAGAAATGACTATTAAAAGCTGAAAGAGAAAAATACAAAGTAAAGTATGCAGGCAGACCTATCAAAATTGTAGTAACTTCTAAATAGACTTTAGAAGAGTTTAGGCTGATGTCTTGCAGATCCTAAGAGTCTTCAGATGTCATTTCAGACTACTATACCCATTAAAACATTCAATAACCACTGATTGATAAACTAAAATATGTCATGGCAAAAACCAACTTTCAACAATATCTTTTCCTTCATCCAGTCCTATATTGGATACTAGAGGAAAAAGTCAAATCCAAATAGGCTTACTACATCTAGGTTCACACAAGAAATAATAAAGTCACACTAGTAAAACCCAAAGAAGGGAAACTCATACACACACACACACACACACACATGCACAAACACACACAATCATCATCAACATCAAAATAACATAAATTAACAAACAGTGATCATTAATATCTCTCAACATCATTGGCCTCAATTCCCAAATAATAAGACAGATTAAATGAGTGGATACATAAATAGAATCCATCATTCTTTTATGTACAGAGAACATTCTTCAGCAACAACTTTAGACACAACCTATGAGTAAAGTTCTAGAAAAGATTTGCAAGCAAATGGACAAATGAAACAAGCTGGAATATCCATTCTAATCTAAAACAGACATTCAGTCAAAAGTAATCAAAGGAGATAGGGAAGGACACTTCATACTCATTCAAGGAAAACTTGGAGAAGAAGCTGAATATCTCTGATATAAAGTCAAAGGCACTCACATTCTTAACAAAAACACTAATGAAGCTTAAATCATACACTGAACCTCAATTGGGAAGGGAGACTGAGGAGAGACAATGACTGGAATGTAAATAAATAAAATAATTTAAATTTAAAAATAATATTGGGAGACTTCAACATTCCGTTCTGACCAACAGACAGTCCATGGAGAAAGAAGTTAAGTTAAGAAGTTAACAGAAATAATGAAAATAACAGAAGAGTCAAATAGACCTAACATATATCTATAGAACATTTCAATGCGAGACAAAAGATTACACCTACTTCTCAGCATGTCATGGAATCGTCTCCAAAACTGAGCATATAGTCAGTCACAAAACAAGTCTCAGCAAATATAAGATGAGTGACATAACTCCTTACATCTTTTCAGATCACTGTGGATTTAAAGCTAGAATTCAAGAACAACAGAAACAACAGAAAGCCTACAAACTCATGGAAGCTGAGAACCTTTCTACTCAGTGACTGGGTCAAAGAAGAAATAAGAATGAAATTAAACACTTCACGGAATTTTATGAAAAGGAAGACACAGCATACCCAAACTTATGATATGTAATGAAAGCAGTGCTAAGAGGAAAGTTCAAAGCAGTGAGCATCTTCATGAAGAAACTGGAAAGGTCCTATATTAGAACCTTAACAGTCATCTAAAAGCTGTAGAATATAAAGAAGCAACACACTCAGCAGGAGTAGATGGCAGGAACTTAACAAACTGAGGACTGAAACAAATAAGTTACAAACATGAAAATAAAAGAACAATTGAAAGATACAACAAAACTAGGAAATGATGTTTTGAGAAAATCAACAAGATAAACATACCTTTTGCCAATCTAAGAGGCAGGGTCACGACATTCAAATTAACAAAATCAGAAATGAAAATGGGGACATAAGAACAGAAAATAAGGAAATCCACAGTCATTGCATCCTATTTCAAAAGCCTGTTCTCCACAAAATTGGATCATCTAAATGAAATGTATGATTTTCTTTTTAAGTTCCACTTACCAAATTAAAAAAAAAGGTCTGATAAACAACCTAAACAGTCCTATAACCTATAAGAAAATAGAAGCAATCATTAAAAGTCTCCCAACAAAAAGAAGAGCTCAGTGTCAAATGGTTTTCACATATAATTATATCAGACTTTCAAAGAAGAGCTAATATCCATACTCTTCAAGAATTCCACATAATATAAACATAAAAATATGCCCACTTCATTCTATGAGACCACAATCAGTCTGATACCTAAAGCATACAAAGACCCAAGAAGAAAGGGAATTTCAAACCCATTTCACTTCTGAACATTGATACAATATGACATCAAAATCATCACCCTTCAAGATGAAGTAGGCTTTATCCCAGGGATGCAGGCACAGATTATTATTCAAATATTCATCAACATATTGAAACCTAGAAACAAACTAAAAGAAAAAAAACACATGAACATCTCCACTAGGCACAGAAAAAAAAAACTTTTACAAAATTTATCATATGGTCATGTTAAAAATGTTGGAAAGATCAGGGATACAAGTTATAAACATAAACACAATGAAGGAAGTATACATTAAATTAGTAGCCAACATCAAAATAAATGGAGGGAAACTTAAAGCGATTCTACAAAAATTATGGACAAGACAAGGTTATCCATTCTTTTGCTATCTATTCAATATAGTATTTGAAATTCTAGTCAGAACAATACAACAATTAAAGTGATCAAATGAATATAAATAGGAACGGAAAAAAAGTCAAATATTGGTATTAAAAGATGATATGATGATATACATAAGTGAACCTAAAATCCCTACCAAGAAACTCCTACAGTTGATAAACTCCTTTGGCCTGATCCATAATTAACTCTAAAAGTTTAGTAGACTTCCTTTATAAAAAAAAATAAATGGTCTGAGCAAGAAATCAGGCTTCACCCCCCCTTCAAAATAGCCAAACATTCTATGAACTAACTGGGGATTACTCTAACAAAGTAAGTGAAAAAGAATTGTATGACAAAAACTTCAAGTATCTGAAGAAAGAGATTGAAAAAATTCTGAAGATGGAAAAATTGCTCATGATCATGGTCTGTTAGGATCGACATAGTAAAGATGAGGATTTTACCAATCACAATCTACATATTTATTGCAACTTCCATCAAAATTCCAATACAACCTTGTACCAACTTTGAAAGTGAAATTTTCAGTGCAATATGGAAAATCAAAAAGTCGAGTGTAGCTAAAACATTCCTGTACAATAAAAGAACTTCTTGAGGTATCATCATGCCTGGTCTCAAGATCTGCTACAGAGCAATAGTGATAAAAACTGCATAGAATCAATATAGAGACAGGTTGAACAATGAAATTAAATTGAAGTTCTTGAAAGAGACCCACAAACCAACAGAAACTTGATTTTTAGATAAAAAGCTGAAAACATTCAATGAAGAATAAAAGCATCTTCAGCAAATGGTGGAGGTCTAACTGGATGTCTGTTTGAATGTAGAATAATGCAAATGAATCTATATTTATTACTCTGCACAAAACTCAAGTTTTAGTGTATCAACAACCTCAACATGAAACTGTGTACACAAAATCTAATAGAAGAGAAGGTAGGGAATTGCCTTGAACTCATTAGACAGAAGACAAGTTCCTGAACAGAACAACAATGGGTCAGGCATCCAGGTCAACAATTCATGATGCATCCTCATGAAAAGAAAAATTTTCTGTAGCACGAAGGACACCATCAATAGCCAGCATGTCAGCCTATGGATTGGGAAAAAAATGTTCACCAGCAGTATATTTGACAGAGGGCTAATATTTAAAATACATAAAGCACTCAGAAGTTAAAACACCTACAAACAAACAAAAAACTCAAGTAAAATATGGGGAACAGTGTTCAACCAAGAATTCTCATATTCTCAAGAGAGAAATATTAAGTGGCTGAGAATCACTTAAAGAAATGTTCAATGTCTTCAGTCATTATCGAAATGCAAAGTCAAAGACTCAGATTCCTTCTTATACCTATCAGAATGGCTATGATCAAAACTTCAAGTGACTGCACATGTTGTTTGTGAATGTGGAGCAAAGGGAATACTGCTCCATTGTTGGTCAGAGTGAAAACTTGAGCCACCACTCTGGAAATCAACTTGATGGTTTCCCAGAGAATTGGAAATAGTACTACTTCAAGAGGTAGCTAAACTACTCTGGGATATACGCCCTAAAGTAGCTCCACAATAACACGAGGACAATTTCTCATATCAGATTAATTTGTAATAGCTCAAAACTGGAAAGGACACAGAAGCCCATTGACTGAAGATTAGATAAAGAAAATGTGGTTCATGTTCACCATGGAATCCTACTCAGCTATTAACATGTAGGTCATCATAAAACATTCAAGCAAATGGGTGGAATTAGAAAATATCATTCTGAGTGAGGTAAGACAAACTCAAAAAGACATGCATGACATGTACTCACTTCTACGTGAATATTAGCCATAAAGTACAGAATATCATTGCTACAATCCATGTATACAAAAGAGCTAAATAACAAGGAAGGATATGTGAATCTCATTCAGAAGAGGATATGAAATTGTCAGTGGAAATGGATAGTGGAAGGAAACAGGGTTTGAGAAAAGTTGGTGGGGCGATGAGGAGATAAGATGTCTGTAGATCACCAAGAAGAGGGCATGGAGGGTGAATGATATTCAGTGATAAACGGGGAGTAGAGGAGAACATCTCTCGAATGTGCCAGAGAACTGTAATGGGAAAGTCAACAGGGAGTCTATGTGGGTGACACTGCCTGAGGCTTTTAGTCATGATGGATAAGGAGCCGAAAGTGTACACTTCCTGTTGCCCAGAAGGAAATACAGTGGAGGGATAAGGACCTCAACCCACCCATAAAACCTATGACCCAAAATTTTTTTAGCCAATAAGAATTGCAGTGATAAAGTTATGACAGAAACTGAGGAAATGACCAACCAATGACTGGTTTCATTTGAGATCCATCTAAATGGGCAAGAACAAATCTGAGACACTATTAGTGATACTCTGTTATGCTTTTAGACAGGAGCCTTGCGTATTTTTTTCTCTGAAGTGCTCCACCCCACAGCTGACTGAAAGAGACGCATAGACACACAGAAAATCATTAGACTGAGCTTAGGAAGTCTTCTTGTAGAGTTGTGGGAAGGATTTTACAACCTAGTGTGGGGGTGATAGGCACACCAGAAGAAGAGCAACAGAGTCAATTAAACTTTACCCTTGCGGGCTTCCAGAGTGTGGACCAACCAACATGCAAACAAGGTCTGGACTTAGTCCCCATCATATATGTAACAGGTTTGCATTTTGAACTTCATGTGGGTCCCCCATCAACAGGAGCAGGGATCCTGCTTGAACTCTGTTTCCTGTCTGTTCATCCTGTTCCCCTATCTGGGCTTTCTTGACTAGTCTCAATGGGAGAAGATGTATAAAATCTGACTGTGACTTGAGCTGCCAGGGTTTATTTTGCAGTAAAAACAATAGCAGGTGTTTCTTAAATTCTTGCTAAAACAACTTTGTGCATTACGTTTTCAACAATAGCTGTTGCTTAGACACAGGGAAAAATTTGGACAAAGACTGAAGGTTGAAAAGACCCTTGATTCTCCATTCCATGCCAAGGAATTGCTACCAGTGTGAATACCCCAGGGGAAGGGGATTTCCTGTGCCATTGTTCTCCTGGGTACAGTAGCCTGCCCTGTGAAACTGCTGCTAGTTCTTGTGGAGGGAAGTCCTGCAAACATGGAATCATGTGCAGTAAAGACCTTGAAAACTCTGCATGCAGCTACCCTGATGGATATGCTGGGTGGTTCTGGGAGTCAGATCACAATGATTGTGCTTCCAGCTTTTGCCACAATAGGACTGTGTACCTGGATGTAATCAATGGCTACTCCTGCTTCTAAGTTCTTGGATACAAAGGAAGGCATTGTGTCTTGGAAATTGGATGAATGTGTGTCTGATTCATTCATGAATGTGGCAGTATGACTTAGTGAGATGAGATGGTACAAGTGTTTCTGTTCTTGAGAGTATTCAGATGTTAATCCCAGCCTTGACTATATGGTGTTGCTTTCAGGATGCTCCTGGGGATTCTGTGACTATGCACCTGGATTCGTTGGAGATCACTGTGAAGTCAACTTTGATGAGTGTACCTTGGAATTAAGCTTTATTCTCTACATGCCACCATGTTGCATTTAGGGTATATGATTTCAGATCTGATTTTTCAGGCTATGAACTTTCACTGCAGGTTTATCCCTCGGTGTAGGTGTCAACTAATCCTTGACAGAGAGATTGAAAATTCAGAACAGATTTTTTTTCCAAAAATTTTAAAGTGTATCATGTAGTTTGTTTTTTACTAACTCTGAATTCATGACCAATATCGTTGTCAGTTTTACTCCTGGAAAGTTCTACAAACAACAGTGTAAGACATACAACAAAGAACTACCTTCCGACAGTTGGAAATGCAGAAAATCACAGCAATGTTGACAGGAAAAGTAGAACACATAAGAATACCCACAGAACTATGCACAAATTCGTTAAATTGTTGAAGCAAGGATCCCAGTAATGAATTGTGCTTATCTCAGCTGTGAGGCAGAGGTTTTTTGTTTGTGAATATCAAAGAGAAACTAAAGGATATCAGAGCTTTGGAGTTGGGATTAATATAATTCTACCAATTAGGAGAGTTTTTTAAGGCAGGGAGAGTCAATAATCAGATTCACCTATTTTCCTCAGTGATACAAACATGCAGCAAAAATCTGTGCTAGGCACTTTTGATTCTTGAAACTGTTTTTTCGAAGATTAATTAACCTGCAGCAGTGGCCACCACTTTCTGTTGACAGCCACAAGTAACACAAGAGTTCTTACAGATGAAGAATGTCCTGGTCATCATGCACAAGTCCTCATCCCACCAGAGCAGTGAGGCTACTTCCTACAGTAATATCAGAGGAGAGCATCATTGGTCCATGCTTGATTTCCTCCATGGCTGAACTGAACTGAAGTCCACTCACTCAGGGCCTGTTCACTGTGAACTTGACTCATACTCATTTCTATGGCTTTTGTGATGAGAGTCCCAAAAGTGATAACTATATTCTGAGCAATCATCAAGGTGTGTTGGAAATTGAGATGAAATAAGAGACATTGCCAGTCACAAGCATCAGCCTGGTGGACCACAGTTTCTGTGTACCCTGTCATTCACTGATCTAGTTATGGCTGGGAAGCTGTTGTGGGAATGATGTCAAAGCTTCAAATCCATCTCAGGAACTTTGTCCTCACACATGTGAAAAGACAGGAAACATAAAGTAGAATCAATTGTAGAAGGAACTGTGCCTCTTACCCACACTTCCCATGTCTCTGCCTACTGGTTCAACTGCCAAATACAGAACCCTCTCCTTCTGTTTTTCTAGAACTCATAGTACACCAGTGTGTTGTAGCCACAGCTGTGCTATCAATACATGCAACACAATTTCATGACAATCTGACCAATGTAGATCAAATCCCATGTGGCATCATGCGTTGATTGAACAATCATCATTCCCTGGCTTCCAATAACCACCTCCTCTTTTATAGTGTCATAATCTATATGATCCCAGAATGCCATCAAGAAGAATGTTATATCCAGTTTCTAGATACCATATCTGAGTTCTTCTGAGCTTCAGATGAGGAATCCCCACTCAGAGTGAGCCAAGCATTCTATTTCTGGGACAGAGAAAAAATAAAACACTTAGAACCCTGGAAAAAGAAACAAAAGTATTAATATGTTAAAACAAAAATCATTTGGACCACTAAATTCTAGGTGAACTATGCAAATTAAAGCATCATAAGTAGAGAGAAGCAATAAAAGAAAAGAGATGTTACCCACTTGGTGGGTTAGGAGCAGCTGGCAGCTAACTGAAGCTCAGTGAGTATCACAAGCTACACTGTCCTCATGTCTCAGTGCTGTTGCCTCACACACACTTTATTACTAGCACCACAGCTAGGTCAGGGCTGGGTCTGCTGCACATGGTTTGTGTGAGGATGATGGGGAGACTGAATTTCATCTGGTTCATAGGTGACTAGCCCTGCCTGGTTTCCCTGTTGGCTCTAACTTGAATCTCACACAGTGTTTAACCAGGGAACCTTACTAAGTCTCTGCCATGTATCTTAGGTTCCATAATCTCAAGGGTTCTGTGCTTCTTCAGGATCTAGTCTTGGTCCCCATACACAATCATGTCTGCCCTGTGCATTGCTTTGCATTGTGTTCAAGTCATCAGTTTATCCTACTTTAAAAGACATATGTAATGGGACTGTGGATATAGCTCTTTGATTCAAGTTTCTACCACAACATTATTACAAAAAGCAATAGGAGTGGTAGCCAAACAGGAATCTCGTGTGTGAGATGAGGAGACAGTGTGGATATTGGGAGTTTCTTGCCAACAAGACTAGGAAGATGGTAAGATCCAGGCCTAGTAATGAACTTTATTTGAAATATTGGTGTGTAGATTGATAGAAGACGCCTTATCTCAACATGTACACACACACACACATTCACAGAAACACACACACCTTTATTCATACTGAAACCCTGTACATGAGAGAGAGCAAAAGATTAAAACTAATACAGAAAGACATACAGAGAAAAGAAAAATAAATAAATGCAAAACAGCAAAACACATATAACACAGAAAAAGAGAAAGATGAATAAAAACTTGGAGACTTCAGATATTACTACACACTATACTTGTAGAGAGAATATTTCATAGAGGAAGCCCAGAGACAGAGGAGTCCAGGCCTCTGTTCCCTCCAGGACTTTCTGAACAAGAACAAACGCTTGTTAATTAGATCTCTGTGTGCTTTCATCGCCCCCTGCTGGTTCTGAGTGTCCTGCAGGATGTTTGTGTTTGAGCTCACAGTAATATTCACTCATTGTGTATCTTGCACAGTAATACATGGCCGTGTCCTCAGACTTCACATTGCTCATCTGCAGGTATAGCATGTCCTTCGCATTGTCTCTTGAGATGGTGAATCGGCCTTTCAAGGCGTCTGGATAGTAGGTGCTACCACCAGTATAACTAATGGTTGCAACCCATTCTAGACCCTTCTCTGGAGCCTGGCGAACCCAGGCCATAGCAAAGTCACTGAAAGTGAATCCAGAGGCTGCACAGGAGAGTTTTAGGGAATTTCCAGGCTGCACTAAGCCTCCCCCAGATTCTACCAGCTGCACCTCACACTGGACTTCTGTAAAGAGAGAATACTGGTCAGAAAAATGTCACTAACAAAACAAAACTAAGAAAAAAACATTTTTTTCTATTTCTCATGTGTACTGAATCTTATTTCTATAAATTACCTTTTAAAATAAGAATCAGGAAAACCCAGCTGAGCCTGAAGTACGTGATGAGTGGTCTGTGTTTAGTGCTGATCAGGTCTAGGCTCTCCTACCAGAGCTTCAGGGTCAGGGCAGGGCTGGTTTTCATAGGCACAGAGAAGCCTAATTTGCATGCCTTCATGCTCTAGCATGCTCTGGAGTTGGGCTTGGGCCTGAGACAGTCTTCATAGCAGATATAAGACATCAAACACATCACTGTTAGTTACATAGTATGACATAGTATGGCAGGTTCATACTCAATTTTCTTTGGTTAAGATTTCACCATACTTCATTTAGTTTCTCTTTGTACATGTGTACAGAACTTGATTTGTTTCCAAACTCTAATTCCTTAGTATCAATGTGTAATTAAATAGCACCACACATATGTGCTTAGTCTTTCCCGCTGTCTGGGGTGCTCACTGCTTTCCCTAATATGACTCTTGGACAACATTATATCTACAAGGTTATGGTAGCAGAGCTCATTCTTTGTTGGGAATTTTTTTGAATTTCGCTTATTCATGACAAAATGCTGTCATCAGGGCTTATTTAGGTTCCTGAAACACTCCAGGTCCCTGTCTATTTACCACTCAGAGTTCTCTACAATTCTCTTCGAAGCCAATTCAGATGTTTTGCATCCTAAGGTTCTCCATTTATATATTTTTTTAAGTTTTCCACAGTTTTCTTTTGCATCTATGCTCCAGGTAACATGTGATTGTATTTATGATTTGTTAGGGTAGCTTTCACTTTCCATAATTAATACAATTACTGCAAGCTGGGTTTATAATTAATTTTTAGGATGATATTTTCCTATATATCCAGTTCTCTGATTTCCATCCTCCTCTTTCCTTTCCCCTCTCCACACCTCACCTTTGCTTTCACATCATCAATATTCCCTTGTCCTTGATCCTCCTTTCTCCACACAAAAGATGTCTCTTCTTCCCAGGATTTCACTAATAGGTCCAACGCTACAAAATGGTAGCCAGAGCTCCTGACACACATGAATGTTCTGTTCATGACAGAAACAGGCATTGTTTGTCCTTTCTAGTCTTTGTTATCCTGTTTGACATGGCAAACATTACCTGTTTCACCTACTCTCAACAGGACTAGGAATACGCATTTCCCATTGAGGTCCAACCCAGCAGTCCAGATAGGAAAAAAGGATCCAATAGCAGTGAGTCAGTACTGAGACAGCTCCTCTTCAATTATTAGGAGACACACATTAAGACTAAGTTGTACAGTTGCTAAAACTGTGTGGATCTAGGTGCAGTTCCTGTATGCTCCTGGTTGGTGTACAAGGCTATGTGATCCCCCATGTTCCCAGGTTATTTGACTCTGTGGGTTTTTCTGTGGTGTCCTTGACCCATGCTCCTTTCTATGCCCCACTGTTCCACAAGACTTTCTGGGCTCAGCCTGATGTGTGACTGTGGATATCTGCATCCACCTCCATCTGCTTTCTGGATGTGCTCTCAGGAGACAGTTATGCTAGGTTCCTGTCTGTAAGCATAGCAGAGAATCATTAGTAGTGTCAGGAGGTGGATCTCTTACATGGGATGTGTCTTAAGGTGGGGCAATCATTGTTTGCTTGTTCCCTCTGTCTCTGTTCCATCTGTGGCTCTACATGTTTAGTCAAGACAAATTTGGGGATGAAGGTTTTATTGGTGGACTCCTGTCTCCACTCCCTTCTCTGGAAAACTCATTTATGGAAGATGCTTTCTTTTTTTACATTGTATATTTTTGGCTTCTTTGTTAAAGATCAAGTGTCAGCAGTGTCTGGTTTTATTTATTGTTTGTCAATACTATTCCATTGATCTACATGTCTGTCTCTGTACCAATACCATGCACTTTTATCACTATTGCTCTGTATTATAGCTTTAGTTCGGGGGTGGTAATTCCTTCAGATGTTCTTTTATTGTTAAGAATTGTTTTCACTATTCTGTTTTTGTGGGAGGTTCTTTTTGTTGTTGTTGTTGTTTTCTTTTTTTTCCCTGTTTTTGGTTGTCCAGATGTATTTAGGAATTGGCCTAGAAAGAAATACTGAAAGAAATTAATGACTTACTGGAATTCAATGAAAATAAGGATACAATATACCCAAACTTATGGGACACAAAGAAAGCAGTGCTAAGAGAAAAATTCATAGCACCACACGTGTCCTGGTAAAGAAATTGGAGAGATCTTATGCTAGCAACTTAACAGCACAGCTGAGAGCTCTAGAAAACAAGAAGGAAACATCCTCAAGAGGAGGAGATGGCAAGAAATTGTCAAACTCAGGGTCCAAATCAACCAAATCAAAACAAAGAATCAATAAAGCCACAAAGCTGGGTCTTGAGAGAATCAACAATGTTGAGAAACACTTACCCAGACAAACTTAAAGGTCCAGTGAGAGTATCGAAGTTAACAAAATCAGAAATGAAAAGGGAGACATAACAACAGAAATGGAGGAAATTTTAAAATCATCAATCCTACTTCAAAAGCCTATACTCAATAAAACTGGAAAATCTAGATGAAATGGTTGATTTTCTAGATAGATACTACATAGCAAAGCTAAATCAAGAGCAGGTAAACTATGTAAACAGGCCCATATCCTCTAAGGAAATTAAAGAAGTCATTAAAAACTTCCCAACCAAAATAAAAGCCCAGGGTCAAATGGCAGTAGTACAGAGTTCTACCAGATCTTCAAAGATGACCTATTACCAAAATTGCTCAAACTATTGAATAAAATAGAAACAGAAAGAACACTACCTAATTCATTCTATGAAGCTAATTTACTATGTTTCCTAAACCACACAATGAACCAAAAAGAAAAAAAAGAAAACAAAAAATTTTGTCCCAATTTTGCTAATGAACATTGATGCAAAAATACTGAATAGAATTCTAACAAACAGAATCCAAGAACACAACAAAACCATCATTCACCATGGTCAACTATGCTTCATCCCAGGCAAAAAAGGATGGTTCATTATATGAAAATCCTTTTACATAATCCACAATATAAACAACCTCACATGGAAAAATATCACATGATCAACTCCATAGATGCTGAAAATGCATTTGAAAAGAATACAACACCACTTCCTGTTAAGAGTATTGGAGAGATCAGGAATTCAAGGCCCATAAATAAACATAATATGAGCAATTTACAGCAAACCAACACCCAATATTAAAGTAAATGGAGAGATCCCACTAAACAATCCCACTAAAATCAGGAACAAGACAAGGATGCCCACACTCCCTAAATCCATTCAATATAGTCCTAGAAGTTCTAGCTAGAGCAATAAGACAACAAAAGGAGATCAAGGGGATAAAAACTGGCAAAGAAGAAGTCAAGGTATAAATAGTTGCAGGTGAGATGATAGTATACATAAGTAACCCAAAAATTCTACAGTGGAACTTCTACAGCTGATAAACAATTTCAGCAACGTGGCTGGATATAAAGTTAACTCCAATAAATCAGCAGCCTTCTTTTATTCAAATGATAAATGGGCTGAGACAGAAAGGAAGGAAATATCCTTCAAATTAGTCGCAAATAATATAAATTATCTTGGGGTAACACTAACCAAACATTGAAAGTTCTATATGACAGTAACTTCAAGTCTCTGAAGAAAGAAATCAAGGGGTTCAGAAAATGGAGAGATCTCCCTTGCTCATTGATTGGCAGAATTAACATAGAAAAATGCCCATCCTACCGAAAGCAATCTACAGATTTAACACAATCCCCATCAAAATCCCAACACA
>NW_021608092.1:0-7669 GCF_004785775.1 Grammomys surdaster | reverse complement strand
TATATGTGTGTAAGAATGTGTATATGTGTCCCTCCCTCCCTCCCTCCCTCCCTCCCTCCCTCCCTCTCTTACTCTCACTTTTAGTAAAGCTCTTCTCCAGGTCTGAAAGAGAAGTGTTTCCTTCCCTTAAGTTCCAATCTTGTTTTCTATCTGATGCTCACCCTCCTACCTCAAAGAAGCTCTGCCTTCTAGTAAGTGTCACCTTCCTGTCCTGAAACAACCAATCACTGTTGCTATGAAATAATAATAATAATAATAATAATAATAATAAACAATAATAAAATAATTGTCTTTAAAATCTACATTTATCTCAATAGATTAAATTCTTTAATAAAACTGTAGCAGATAAAGTTGACTAATTCCTGCCTCTACTGTCTATGTGCTTTTCAAACAAGTCATGCGAGTTTATCCTTCCCAAGTCTCAGTTTCTGCCTTCCTAAACTGGAGTGATGTTGTCTCCCTCTTTGGATTCTTGTAAAGACGAAATGAATAAGTGTGGACGTGATATTTGTGCTTCTTTTGTCCCAGCATATGCCTTTACACTCTGCCATAGCCTTTTGAGCTAAGTTTAAAGGATTTTTTTAAAAGCCATACTTTGAAGGCTACCCAGACTTCAGGCTCCTCCTCCTGCACAGAAGAAGATGTCCCTTGGAACTTAACTTTTTCTGGTCACTTTATAGAAAAAAATGATTGTCACTATCTCTTCCATCCAACATGTGGAGTTCATGACTGCCACATGCATTTCTTGAGTATGACATGAATTCCCTCAAATATGGAGTGTTTTCTAGAAATCAGTTGGAAGTAGAAATATGACCATGATCCTTGGATAGGATTACAACCCTGCAGGATAGAGAAGATACTGAATTCTAGAGAGACACTCGTGGCCCTTCCTTGGCTACCAAGGTGCTATCTTTTTTTCCCCTACCTGTAACACTGGTGTATTTAACAGGTGTGTAGGAGCTTGAAACCAATCTGCAAAGAAAAGATTAAAAGGGTGCCCAGTATACACCTCTCAAGACAATGAGTCTGGGGAACAAAAGACTATGCCAGGCCCTGAACTGTCCCAGAATAGGCCCAGGCCTTCTATCCGCCATCCACAAAACTCTGGAGACTCTTTTTCAAAAATTGGCAATCTTACAACCAAAGGCTTACCTGTTTTCCTCAGGCCCAGGCTTGAGTAACTGCTAAGAGAAAATAAGAAAAAGGAGGGAACCTAGGGCCCAGTCTCTTTCCCCCAAGAAGTGGAACACTGAAATCTCACAGCCAAATCTAGGCATTTCCTGCCTTATTGTCTCATGGTTTTCTGTAAATTTCAAGACTGCCAATATTTTTTTTATTTTTTTTTAAGATTTATTTATTTATTTTATTTATGAGTACACTGTCGCTGTCTTTGGACACACCAAAATAGGGCATCCAATCTCATTATGGATGGTTGTGAGCCACCATGTGATTGCTGGGATTTGAACTCAGGACCTCTGGAAGAGCAGTCAGTGCTCTTAACTGCTGAGCCATCTCTCCAGCCCTGACTGCCAACATTTTAAATGTTATGAAGTGCTATGAGTCTGTATGAGATGAGATTTTAAAATAACAAGAAACCATGAGAAAATGTAACAGTCCTTCTTGCTGTTGAGGCCACATATCAATTTATATGGTGACCACCCTTTTCACACACGCTCAGACAGATTCCAGCATTCAGGGTGTTCTCCAGATCCTCTCTGCTCAAGGAATTTGATTGCTTGAATTACAAAGATGCAAATATACAATTTAAATGCTAATTTTGCCATTTTCTTTTAAAAACCGTATTAATTAGAACTAAAGAGAGTTAGAGTTTCTACGATTTAATATTTTGCTTCAAAATAGAAAAAATGTTATTTTATTTATTATTATCATGCACCAGGGCTCGGCACATGCCTCTGCATTACAAGACGTCATGGGACAACTTGTGAAATCATCTCTCTTCTCCTTTCCTGTGATTCTGGGAACTGAAAACAAGTCCCCAGGGTTGGTCAGCAAGTGCTTGTTACACTGAGACATCTCACATGCCCCGAGGACTTTTGGAATTAACATAGTCTTCCCAAAATACTGAAAAATGGTATTAAGGCGCTAAAAACATAGAATTTGAAAGATTGGAAACCATTTGACCAAAAACTGCTAAAAATGTTATACTGATGTGGCCTTCTTCACTCTTCTAGTGCTTCTGTGCCATGTGGACGTTGCCGAGGTCCATTTTCAGTATCAAATTTGTGTAGAAACATTTGAAATGTATTCACTCTGGGGTGGATTTCTTAAGGTGTGCTTGGCTTTGCCCCAACCAAGTAAGGTCTCTGTGTGAATACAGAATATGTTTGATTTCATTAATTTATTTTTTGTAAAAAATATTTTTTATAATTTTTTTGTATGTGAGTTGTTTGCATTGAGGGGTTGGGAATGTTGTTCTGAACTTGCTTATTCTTCCTTGTATGCTGATAATTCGTTCTCTGGGCAACACTGTCACATAATATACAATGATATCTCTGTCATGCTATGTTTAGTACAGTAGAGACGAGCACTTTTAATCTGTTGTGTTCACATCTATTTGTTTGTTGTGCACATGTATGTGCGTGCACTAGAGACCTGGCTTTCATGGCATTCACGTGGAGAATGGAGGACGAGCTGTGGACATCAGTTCTCTCCTTGAGAGTGCATGTTATGTGGATGACCTTGGTCAGTTCTCTCCTTGTGAGGGCATTTATGTGGATGACCTTGACTTCTCATCTCAGCAAGTACCTGATAGCTACTTTAAAGGCTTACTTTGAAGTTTTCCAAATACCCTTGCAGACATTTCCTGTGGATTTGTGTGTGTGTGTGTGTGTGTGTGTGTGTGTGTGTTTTCTCCGTCCATATAAGTGGAATTATAGTAGAATTATTTTTTGTGTGTGTCTTCAGATTTTAGTTTAGTCTCCAGGTTGGAGATCACTGTGAGCATGGATCTGCATAGTTCTTTTTAAAAGCTGTCTTGAGTGACATCTAACTTGGCTTGTGAATCACAAAGAATGTAGTCACATGTACCTTTGTTCATATATCTTTGAATAAGTATCCGTGTCTGAAGAACTCTTTCTAATAGGTGAAAGGCATAGGCCAATGAATGAGTCTAGAATATATCCGTTTACAGTTTGGACAGCTACTTCTAATAGTCTCTCTTCAAATAAATGTTGCAAAATAGTATCAATTTCCATGTACAATTCATATAAAAAGTAGGGAACTGGAACTGAAAGATGGGTAGTTTGGTAATGGTCAGAGCAGTGGGTCAGACACAGAGAGAACTGCTCACCAGTCCCCTTCCTAATGTCATGGTAGAAATCGCTTAATTGTTCTGTCTCCCTGACTCCCTTAGTATGCTACATTTCAATGCTAACATTCCATTGCCACACAGCCTTACATTCCAAGTTTGCAACAAAATTTAACCTGATTAACATGCAGTTTATAAAGATAGCATTTCTAAACACCGCTGGTGACTCTGTATACCTCAGTTCCTTTAGAATGCTAAAGACCTCAGGAAACCTAAGGCCTTTAAGACATGCTCAGGTCTCACTGCCAGTGACATTTTGCTGACAGTGCTGCTTTGACTCAGAGACCAGATTTGGGCTGAGTCCTGGAGTGGTTGCAGACAATCAGCTCCAAAGCCAGCAAACAACGGGGAGGGCAGGGCAAGGCACAAATTCACAGGAAAGCATTCTGGGTGCTGTGTGGCAGTCTAACCAGTTTCCCAGTATTTCAGGTAGAGAGAGTCCTCTGACATGCACTCTGGGGGTGCAGGGATACCAGGCTAACCTTACAAATCCACAAGATAAGCATCCATGGAGGGCTACCCACCAATTGAATCAGCATCCAAAGGTGGAGATTGTCCACAAAAGTTCATCACACACACTCATGTACAAACAACATTTGAACAGTGATGAAATACTTTTTATCAACATTACTATCACCAGTGTGACAAGATGCAAGACACCCTGAGATGGTGGTGAGAAAATCAGCTGCCCAGAGAGCAGAATTCCAGTTCTTGCTGGAAATGTGAGATCATCTGAGAATGCTTTTCTTACATGCTCCTTTCAAAGAAGAAAATAATGAAAAGTGTTCAAACCAGAATTCTGAGATCCAGAGGGAGGGATAGTGCTGAGTAATGGGGGCTGAATAGAAGCTGTCTCTAGGGTCACTGGTTCTTTACCCTCTTCAACACTGGGAATATCTCCTTCTCCTTCTCCTTCTCTCCTCCTCCTCCTCCTCCTCCTCCTCCTCCTCCTCCTCCTCCTCTTCCTCCTCTTCCTCTTCCTCCTTCTCCTCCTCTCCCCTCCCTCCTCCTCTTCCTCCTCTTCCTCTTCCTCTTCCTCCTTCTCCTCCTCCTCTCCCCTCCCTCCTCCTCTTCCTCCTCTTCCTCTTCCTCTTCCTCCTTCTCCTCCTCCTCTCCCCTCCCTCCTCCTCCTCCTCCCTCCCTTCCTTCCTTCCTACCTTCCTTCCTTCTTTCCACTTTTCTTTTTTGAATTTCTCTCTCTTTTTTTAAAAAAGGTTTTTTTTTGAGATATAGCCTCTGCATCAGCTTCTGCCTCCAGGTTCCTGTCCTATTTGAGTTCCTGTCTGGACTTCTTTAGATAATAACCAGTGATATGGAAGTGTAAGCCAAATAAACCCTCCCCCGACCCCCAACTTGTTTTTGGTCAGTGTTTAATCACAGCAATAGTAACCCTAACTACAATACTGGCCTTGGCTGGTTTATGTGATCATTGTCTTTCCAGTTCAAAAGTCATGCCCTGCTGTAACAAAGCTCTGAATACATTAAGAATTCCTCCCCTTTTATTTTCAAACTCTTGTGCTCTCTCAGCCTAACTCAGACTGCCCTAGGTTTGAAGACTACAGAAGGTAGGGAATTAGGGAGGAGACTATGTTCAGAGATTGACTCTGTCAGTCAGAGGAACCTCCTGGAAGCTGTAATTTTCAAAAGCTCCTTGAAAGAAAGATGTCTATATGCACAGTGCAGTAGCCCTGTGAAAGAAATCAGCCCTGTAGCCCCAGCATGTGGCCATGTAGTTACATGGGGAGCAATTTGAATACATGTCTACCATTATCTGTGACTGTCTCAGAGACTCAGTGACACAAGTTTCAAAGGAAGAACTCAAGAACACACAAAATATTAACAGTATGCTGTATAAAATGAGTACATTTTAAGACAAGTTATTGCTATATAGCCCTGGCTAGCCTGAAATTTACTATATTGATTAGGCTGGCCACGAGCTTGTGGTGATCCTCCTGTATCTGCCTGCTGAGTCCTGGGTTACAGGCATGAACTACCTTACCTAGTTAATTGTCCATAAAGTCAATGTGCAGATGTTAGAAGACCCAGCATGAAGACTTGTCCTAACAATAAGTCAACTGGAGTCTTTGCTTTAGAATCTGTTTTTCTTTATAGAAAATAAATTTTGGAAATCTTAGAACTCATATATTTTAGAGTTTTAATGAACTAATACTCCAAAAATTTCATGGAAAAAAATTTTTGTTGTTGTTTGCTGTTTTGAGACAGGGTCTGTCTATGTAGCTCTGACTGTCCTGGAATTCATTGCATAGACCAGGCTGGCCTTGAACTCACAGAGATCCACCTGCAGGCATGTTGCTGCCACACCTGTCCTCCTTGAAATGTTTTTTAGTCTTGACAACTTCATACATTCATCTTTCATTATCTTTTCTCATTCTCTCCTCCTTAAACTGAAGCCCTTCTTCAGAAGACTCTTCATATCTGTGTGCACTGAGACTAGTTACAGCAGTCTGCATGAACATGTATGGGAGATTATTTATTGGGGCATGGAAAACATCAATGGCTATACCATTGACTGAAGAGAATGATACCCTCCTCCCTAGAAATTTTTAACTGCTCGTAGTCCTTTGGCAAGGAGCAGAGCCTTGCGCATTCAGGATGAAATGGTGACAGGTCCAATATTCTGTGTAGTCTTGCGCTTGAGCAGGTAATCATGGTGGTAGTCAGCTCATGAGCACAGTGGCTGTGTGTGGCAGAAACTTCCTGCCCAATGTATTTGCAGCGAGAGCCTTGTCATTGGACAAGGAAGAGGGAGGCAGAGCTAGGAGTGGGGAGGAGAGAGGAATGAGAGAGAGGAGAGAGGGAGGCGAGACTTGAGTAGTTATTCATATCAAAAGGTTAGATAATTGGGATAACAGTTCTAATTGTGTAGGCATCTTGTGTATTGAGTATTTGCTGATATATAAATCCATTGGTTAATCTTAAGCTTTAGAGTTTTGATTTACTGGGTTACTGGAAAATGGGTCTGTTGACAACTGGGTGGTTATGGCTGTAAAGGAAGTAGGGGCTCCAGGGACAAGCAAACCAGATCTGGAAGCACAGCGACTGGCCACTATGGGGGCAAGTTAGAGAGAGCAGTCTGGCAGAACCAGCTTGGGAGCTCAGGTCCTGCTGGAGAGCTTGCTGAGACAAATGGGCTTAGAGCAGGAACATGGCTGCCAAGCTGGGAGCTACCCGGATGCTCACTCCATTTTTCTAATACCTCCCACTACAGCTGTGTCATGTCTGGAAGAAACTGTTTTGCAACACAGCTCCCCAGAGTCTGACTCTGATGTTCTTCCTGTGCCCTCCTTCCACAGTGTTCTCTGAGCCTTGGCTGAGTAGTCCATGGTCACTTATTTTCTGCAATTGGACTAATGTAAGTTTACATTAGCTTCTGGCCTGCTATGAACGAATTCTCTGATGAAGGCTGAGAATAGCACTAATCTATGGGCATCAATATAACTATTTAGAAGACAAATGGACCCATTGCCTGTTTAGCAAAACAGTGCTAATACACCCTCTCAGCCCTCAGAGTTTGTAACCACCCAGGCCTCAAGCTCTTGGTTGGATTTACAGTTATCACCCATGACTTTTCTTCTATAGAACAGGCCTCAGTTTTACTCAGAAAGAAATTGTTGGCATCCATGGTCATACCACTATTGCACGGATGTACCTAATCTAGCTATGCAGATCATTATTGTAACTTGTGCTGGGTAGAACACTTGATGACTTTGCTCCCCTCAGAAGCGTGTCTAACATCTTGTAGAGCTTTGAAAGCAGGGAAGAAACTCTCACATCAGATCCAGTTTGACTTCTCTATGTTCTGTAAGGCAAGTATGTGATATCTTCAGCATTAGAGGCTCTCTCTCTCTACTTTTAGTGGCTTATCAGATACCTTGGCTAATGTTTGGGAAAACTCTAGGGCTTTCCTACCAACAACTAATAGGGAGATATCTCATACCTGGTATGGGATATTTTATTTAATAGCACTATCTGCCTCCATTCAAACATTTGTTGACTATGTTTTTTGACTAGGCTTAGAAAATAGGTTTCCACTGGCCTCTTTCATGCATCCTCAATTTGGCTAACCCATACTTTTCCATCTCTCCTTCCTCTGTCCTCACGAAAATAATTATTTTGCCTATGGATTTTGATTTTTTTTATCATTATGTCTGTCTAGTAAATGATGCTTGTAAATGGTCCCATAGTCCAATTTTTCTAGCATATTTATTTAACTTCACTATTTTAATCCCTCTCTCTGAGAGAATTTTCCTATGTGCAACGTCCTCAGGGACTCTTAGATTCATATATATATATATATATATATATATATATATATATATA
>NW_021608091.1:0-1099 GCF_004785775.1 Grammomys surdaster | reverse complement strand
CACACCAAAACACAAAGGAAATTAACCATATCTATATTGAGAATTTACGACAGAACACCACACTGGACAGTAACTCCCTCGAGACAAACAGATTTCAGGTGTAAGCACAACCGTGATGATTGTGAGACAAAAAAGAAAAAGAATACTGCAATCTGCATTTGCTCACAAACACATAAGTGGTTTTTTTATTTTTTTATTGGATGTTTTATTTACATTTCATATGTTGTCCCCTTACCCCATCCCCCACCCACCCAGGAACCGCCATACCCTCACCCCTCCTCCTTCTCTGTGGATGTAACCTCTATCTACCCCCCACTCCCACCTCCCCACCCTCAAAATTCCCACCCCCTGGGATGTCAAGACTTCCTGACCTCAAGGATCTCTTCTTCCACCTATGCCCAGCAGGGACCTCCACTCTTACTATTCAGCTGAAGCCCTGGACCCCTCCCTAAGTGCTTCCAGGCTGGTGGTTTAGTCCCTGGGAGCTGTGGTTGGTTGGTATTGTTGCTCTCCTCATGGGGCTGCAAATCCTTTCAGCTTCTTCAGTCTTCACTCTAACTCCTCCATTGAGAACCCCATTGTCAGTTCAATGGCTAGTTGTGAGCATCTGCCTCTGAATATGTCAGACTCTTGAGCCTGATATGGATGTCTCCTCAAACACATCAGTGTTACGGCAAAAGAAAGACATCTATTCTTGCCATAATCTCTGCCTCTAGAGAGCTGATATATTTACTATTAGAATTCAAGACAGTGAGTTGCCTATAATTTTAGGCTTCTACCAATTCTCTACCATATATTGCCCAGTGACATCAGTGTTCACATATTTCTATATCCACATTCACAAGATTTTGTCTGGAAAGCTGATCATCTGTGGAATTCATCTTATGTGACACATGAGACCTTCCTTTCACAGTGATATAAAAGGACCAAACTCCATCCAATGTAAAAAGACTAGACATGGACATAGTTTTTGAGAATCATTTATAATAGATTCTCTTTGAGACCTGAAGTTCTTCTGTTCTGTTCTTCTCACAGTTGAAAATCCAGTGAAGTTATAACGGTGTTATGTATGTGAAAGACCTAACATTAAATTTTCATT
>NW_021608090.1:0-1001 GCF_004785775.1 Grammomys surdaster | reverse complement strand
GAATTCTTATGGGATCATCGTTAAGACTAAAGAAGTCATCTACCTGTCTATATAGCATTACTACAGGACAGTACATCTTCATAGATTTGCAGAGATCTGTTCCAAAGAGGTGATCTATTCCTTAGAGATTGTTATCTATGTATAATAATAACAAGAAAGGCATGCTAATAGGAGGAATCTTTCCTAAAATGAATTGTTTTAGGGCCTTGCCTAATAAGAGAGAATCTGTAGCAGATTATATAATAATCTGAAGCACAGCATCTCAGGAAGATCACCTGCTAGTGTTCAGCTTGTCCTGTTATGGCTCCTGACATAATATATTTATATGAGGACATCAGATAGAGATTCCAGATTAAGTGAGGAGTGGAAAACCAGATGTCTTAGGTCCTGTAGGGCAAGAACTTGCACCCTCACTCACATGAAGATCAGGTGACCATAGATTCTTTTTATCCTGTTTTTCCAGCACCAAGCTGGAGTTGCACAAGGTTTCTTGTCCCACACATTGACTCTCTCATTCACTGTCACTTTCAGTAATGAGATTCTTTCTAGGGATCTTCACAACAACAAAGCACTGGAAGAAACTCCTCTTCAGTATGTTATGAGATCGCCAAGAGTAAAAGACCAGCATTAACTAACCCTCAATCTTGTAAATGCTAGACACATTCAAGCTGATGCATGTTAACCATGAGGCAGGCTCTATCCACTCCTCCTACAAGAATGGTACCTCCCAACATTGTTGACCCAGATGTTCACCTTTCTCTTACCCATATTCACAGCAAGGAGGTTTTTCTCAATTGTATATGTCATCTGATGGACCTAATCTGCAGTTATCCTAGATTCAAGACTACAAATCTTTTTCAAACTGACAATCAGTGATCCTGTGGATGCTTCCTGAACTCACTGGAGCCTTGTATGAATTTGTAGCCACTTAAGACAATTAGAATATCTACCTCATGTACCTGTGACTAAAGGTTTCCAAATTTTCCATCTTTGATTGGGAG
>NW_021608089.1:0-1230 GCF_004785775.1 Grammomys surdaster | reverse complement strand
ATTTTGAGACAAACAGCCCTTGCACCCCTAGGAGATGACTCCATTGCACAGGGATGGGTGTTTGCATCTCTTTCTGTTCCCCTTAGCCCTTGCACCCAGAGGACTTGTTTCCATTGCACCTGGTAGGGTAAGGGAGACTGTCTTAAACTGTTGGTTCTTGAACGCTTATTCCCCCAAGATGGAATTCGCTCGATCGGCCTTGGGTTTGAGTCATAACCGGTACCACACTAGACAGGCCAAGAACAGCCAGATACATAACTCCATCCTTCTGTCTCCAGGCCGGCTGCCAATTGGTCCCAACGACGGGAATAAGCTGATCCCATATGCCAGAGGTACAACACGAATGGTGATTTTACCCGGTGACAGGCATCACAAGTGACCACTACCTGGGGCGCACATTCTGAGAATGCCAGGTGTGGGTGCGCGACCCTCGTAGCCTAGCCAGAGAGCTCACCATTCTTTGGTGCTGGCTGTGGAGAAATGTCCGTCAGCCTAGACATGGGACATTGGCCAGTGCCTGTTTAACAAATCAAAAAAGAAATAGCCAGTAGACAGATTCCTCAGCCGCTGCACCCTAGGGCTTCTGGTAGTGGCACACTGTAAAGCCTCAAACATTTGAGCACCACCCTCTGTTTTTAAAACAAAAAAGGGGCAGACGTTGGGAGCCGCGACAGGTGTTGGCAAAGTCCGCCATCGCTAGGTGGCGCTGTCAACCATAATTCTTCCTAGTAAACAAGTAAAGTGAGAATGTGCCATGGTAAAAGCCCGCCAAAGCTAAGCCCATCCCAAGGCGTTTGGCACGCTACGAGTAAGCAGCCAATGAGAGGTGATTACACAGCTCTAGGGTATAAAACAGTGCCTTTCTCCATCTTTTTCGTCTTCTACCACCATTTTGGTTTATGGGAATAAACGTGTTTCTACGGAAGGATTCTGGTGTGTGTGTGTGTGTGTGTGTGTATGTTCTCGCCGGTGAGACGACTACGCGCGCCCCTCACAATCATCCATCATGATCAAGTAGGTTTTATCCCAGGAATGCAGGGATGGTTCAATATTCAGAAATCCATCAATGTAATCCACTATATAAACAAACTTAAAGAAAAAAAAACACATGATCATCTCACAAGATGCTGAGAAAGCATTTGACAAAATTCAACATCCCTTCATGATAAAAGTCTTGGAAAGATCAGGAATTCAAGGCCCCTACCTAAACATAGTAAAAGCAATTTACAG
>NW_021608088.1:0-1914 GCF_004785775.1 Grammomys surdaster | reverse complement strand
ACAAAACAAGCCTCTACAGATACAAAAAGATTGAAATAATCCCTTGCCTCTTATCAGATCACCATGGAATAAGACTGGTCTTTAATAATGACAAAACCAATGGAAAACCCATGTGCACATGGAAACTGAACAACTCTCTACTCAATGATGACTTGGTCAAGGAAGAAATAAAGAAAGAAATCAAAGACTTTTTAGAATTCAATGAAAAGGAGGACACACCATACCAAAACTTGTGGGACTCCATGAAGGCAGTGCTAAGAAGAAAAGTCATAGCTCCTAGTGCCTACAAAAAGAAACTGGAAAAAGCACACACTAACAACTTGACTGCACAACTAAAAGCTCTACAACAAAAAGAAGCAAATACACCCAGGAGGAGTAGAAGGCAGGAAATAATCAAACTCAGGGCTGAAATCAACCAAATGGAAACAGAAAGAACAATACAAAATATCAATAAAACCAGGAGCTGGGTTTTTGAGAAAATCAACAAAATAGATAAACCCTTAACCAGATTAACCAGAGGGCAGAGAGACAGTATCCAAATTAATAAAATCAATACTGAAAAGGGAGACATAACAACAGAAACTGAAGAAATTCAAAAAATCATCAGATCCTACTACAAAGGCCTATACTCAACAAAACTGGAAAACTTGGATGAAATGGACAATTTCCTAGAGAGATACCAGGTACCAAAGTTAAACCAGGAACAAATAAACCATCTAAATAGTCCCATAACCCCTCAGGAAATAGGAGCAGTCATTAAACGTCTCCCCACTAGAAAAAGCTCAGGACCAGATGGTTTTAGTGCTGAATTCTATCAGACCTTCAAGGAAGACCTAATACCAATACTCTTCAAAGTATTCCACAAAATAGAAACAGAAGGAACACTACCCAATTCGTTCTATGAAGCTACAATTACACTCATACCCAAACCCCACAAGGACGAGACAAAGAAAGAGAACTTCAGACCAATCTCCCTTATGAACATCTGTGCAAAAATACTCAATAAAATTCTAGCAAACCGAATCCAAGACCACATCAAAACAATTATCCATCATAGTCAAGTAGGTTTTATCCCAGGAATGCAGGGATGGTTCAATATTCGGAAATTCATCAATGTAATCCACTATATAAACAAACTTAAAGAAAAGAACCACATGATCATCTCACTAGATGCTGAGAAAACATTTGACAAAGTTCAACATCCCTTCATGATAAAAGTCTTGGAAAGATCAGGAATTCAAGGCCCATACCTAAACATAGTAAAAGCAATCTACAGCAAACCAGTAGCCAACATCAAACTAAATGGAGAGAAACTTGAAGCAGTTCCACTAAGATCAGGGACTAGACAAGGCTGCCCACTCTCCCCCTACTATTCAATATAGTACTAGAAGTCCTAGCCAGAGCAATTAGACAACAAAAAGAAATCAAAGGGATACAAATAGGAAAGGAAGGAGTCAAAATATCGCTATTTGCAGATGATATGATAGTATACTTAAGTGACCCCCAAATTTCCACCAGAGAAATTCTAAACCTGATAAACAACTTCAGCAAAGTGGCTGGTTATAAAATCAACTCAAACAAATCAGTAGCCTTCCTCTACATGAAAGATAAACAGACTGAAAAAGAAATTAGGGAAATGACACCCTTCAAAATAGTTGCAAATAATATAAAATACCTTGGTGTGAATCTAACCAAGCAAGTGAAAGACCTGTATGACAAGAACTTCAAGTCCCTGAAGAAAGAAATCGAAGAAGATCTCAGAAGATGGAAAGATCTCCCATGCTCATGGATTGGCAGGATTAATATAATAAAAATGGCCATCTTGCCAAAAGCAATCTACAGATTCAATGCAATCCCCATTAAAATGCCAACTCAATTCTTCACAGAGTTAGAAAAGGAAATTCTCAAATTCAT
>NW_021608087.1:0-1578 GCF_004785775.1 Grammomys surdaster | reverse complement strand
TGAATTTGCTACTGTTATGAATTGTAATATAAATATCTGATATGCAGAACATTTGAAAGGTGACCTCTGTGAAAGGGTCATTCGACCCCCAAAAGAACCTCAAGTCACGGCAAGGGTCTGCGGGGCGCCGCCTCGCCGAAAAGGAGAACGCCACGCTCAGGATTCTTCTGACTGCAGTTTTATTGTTACAGCTCTTTTATTGTTACAGCTCTCTTAGATGGTAGTGTTACAGCTCTCTTAGATGGTAGTGAGGCGAGGGACGCCAAGCCCCAAAAGCCTGTGGCTTATATAGAGCTTTAAGAGACGTGCCACACACTCATTGGCTCTTTTGATGTCGCCAAATTAGCATACTGGTTTTCACGCCTTGCGCAGGTGCACATTCAAGCAAGGCTCGCAAGAAGAACCAGGAAGCAGGAAACCGGCGCCATGTTGCTATGGCGAACGCGGCTCCTAACAAGGGTCAGATCTGCACCTCTGGTAGCTTTGCCCTCACTTCCAAAAACTATTTCTAGAGATCCAAATACAAAGGGTCATCAAGATGAGAGACAAAATGAGCAAGATGATCCAGACCAAAACTACTTAACTACTGAGCCTCCAGGAAGCCAGAGAAAGCAAGGAATCACATGGGTTGTACAGTAATACATGCAGTGATGAGGACCTCCTATGTGTGGGGGAAAGTATGGGGGAGCTTAGACAAGACTCAGCCCATCCATGCCCTGTTGCCTCACAAAGAAGGAAGGAAAATGGAGGTTCTGACTCTGGGGATCTAGAGAGGAGGGACAGCTTTACCTAACAGACTATAGGCACCAGCTTTTACTGATGGACTACACCACCTTCGAGACTAGTTAGTCAACGATGGGCGGGGTGATCCCAAGAGGTCTTGTATCCCCTCTAGTCTTCAGGCTTTACTGTGCTACAGCACCCATCAGGACTGATGGTTCTATCACTGAGCACACGCTAGGACTTCAGAGGGTCAGCTGTAAGGCATATTGAAGGGCCCCACGGCAGGACTGTAAGAAAGCAATGCCCTGAACTGGACACTAGATAACCTTGCCAGGGAGCTGACCTAGGGGTGGATACCAGAAATGGCTGTGGAGAAGGGGTTAAGGTACCAGGATCTGCAATAGTGGTTTATAAGGAATTGCCCTACAAAAGGTGTCCTAGTTTGAGGGGCCCTAAAAATACCCTCCTCTGTGCAACTCAGACCATGTGCATATGCCAGCAGAGGAACAAACACAAGTGAAAGCAAATGCTAGAGCCATTTCCCACCCAGAGGCAGGTTGGGGAGGCCCAGACTAAAAAACAGCCAAGAGCCAGTATGCTCCCTCCTGGGTCTCAGCCTCCCTCTTCACTCACCAGCCTCTCAAAGGAAGAGAGGACTGATCTCAGGGATGAACAGGGCCTGTCAGTCTAGTGCCACATGCATTCAGAGGTAAATCTCTACAGCTGGCATCTGTTGCTTGGCTGGCCAGCTGCCCTCTCTCGTTTCTTGGTGCTCATACCTTCAATCTCCTTTGGGGAATTTACCACTGCCCCAGAGTGGAAGGTCTCAGCCAACCAAACAAGGCATTCTGCTCA
>NW_021608086.1:0-6097 GCF_004785775.1 Grammomys surdaster | reverse complement strand
GAGATTATGCCAGCAGCACTTGCATATTTTATGTCTATAGAGTCATGCGATGTAATCACACTTTTGAAAACTAAACAACATAATTTATAATCTAAAAACCTTTTTTTGACTGGTTTTCATTTATACTAACACAACGCTAACATCCTAAGAATTAGAAATATCCATAAAATGTAGTTTATCTACAGAGGCCAAATGGAATATCTGATCAAAAATAAGCTCTAGTGTAACCAGGAATCTAAAACCACAGGGTTTTCTCTTCAGTGGAAGAGAAGTACACTTTTTCTGACCAGTATTGAGGGAATGGATGTAGTAAGTAGCTTTTTGGCCTGTGGGAGATGTGTTGCCAGACCACACCTGAAAGTCCTAGATTATTAAATTTATCTCAGAATCTTCTTCTCTGGGTCATTGTTTCTCAGTTAATACAGCCTCAGGAGAGATGAGACAAGGACTTTATAGCTTGGTGTCCTCTACGGTATGTATTGGATCCTCCTCTTTTCCCTTCAGTCTTGGAACCCAACTTTATAAATTACATGTGTTAACATTTTGTCTAAACTCCACACCCACAGATATGTAGCAACAGCCAGGTATGCTCCACCTCACAGTTACCTGACAACAGCCAGGCAGGCCTGGCCAACGGTAAAAGGGGCTCCTTGCTTCCTCCTCTCTGTCTTTCTTTTGCTCCCTCTTGCTCCTGCTCTCTTGATCTCTCTTGCACTTTTGTACCTCTCTTGCCCTCTTGCTCCTCCTGTGTTATCTTGGCCTTTTCCCCTTCCCTTCCCCCCCTCTCCACGTGCTCATGGCTGGCCTCTACTTCTCTACTCTCTCTCTGCCTCTACTACCTTCTTAACTCCCCTCCACATGCCCTGAATAAACTTTATTCTATACTATACTGCTGTGGTTCGTCCCTTGGAGGAAAGAGATGCCTTGGCATGGGCCCGCTGAGACATCCACTTCCCCCGTACATCACCCCCACCCATAGAACATACTCCCATTATCTTTATCTTTTTATAAACACATCACTGCTGCCAAGATTTGGACAGAGAAATCTGTAGGTTTGAATCCCACCTCAGCGACTACAAGAAATCCTTGCTCGCTAGCCTAGCCTAGAACTGGCAAGCTCCTGTCCCCCACTGGTCAGAGTAACTATCCACATGGTCCCAGGGAAGATTTCTTGAGCTCAGAGCTAACCCTGTGCCGCCCTGACCCTCTTTCATGGACTCCTACCCTTGGGTGAGACTTTTCCCTTTTCTTTTGAGACAGTTTCTTTCTTGAGGCTGAGAAGCCCAGGCTGGTCCTTGACAAACTGGTCTTTCAGCACTGGCTCTAAGCTTTAGTCCCCTGCTCCCAACATGTCTTGCCCATGGGTCAGTCTTTCACCTCCCATAATCCACCAGACCCATAGAGTGGTGTAGGATTCTTTCCCTTCCTACTCCATCATTTATGGCTGGCTGCTGCCACTTAGTTCAGCTGCTTTGGTGCAAAAGCAGGTCTGGTACCCTGCTTGCTTCCCTCCTCTCTCTGTTCCATAGCTCTGCTCTTGGTCTGGCCATGCTCCTTGGATCTTGCCAAGGACCCTGAGGCTTGCTTTCCCATGCCTGCGACCACCCTCACATAGGACGTGGCTTCTGGTGTACTTGAGAGAGCCTCTCTCTCTCCTTCTTTGCCCAGGACCTACAAAGTGAGTGCTAGCCAGATATATGCCATTGCTGGCATACCCAATTGTTTACTTAGGCTGCTTGCTACCACCCCAACACATTCAATCCCCCACCACCCACCCCATGCACCAGGAAGGGTTGTGCCCCTACCGGGAGCTTGAATAAAGACTCTTCTGTGCTTGCATCAGAGTTGTGGTCCCTGGTGGTGACTTGGGGGTCTCCTGATCTGGGCACAGTTGTATCTTCAACTTTTTACAAAAATGTTTCTGAGACAGTCTGTCTTTACTCAGGTCACCTTGATGATAGTCTTTTGTTCCCCAAGACAATGACTTTGATTTTCTCCTGATTTAAACTTCCCAAATTCTTGAGTTAAAAGGCTATAGCACAATAGAGTTTAAAAACTACACATTTAAGTTATGGAGCTGTTGCTTGTGACCCCAACCAAAACACTTAGGGGTAGTGGTAAGAAGGCTGAGAATCAAAGACAAAGACTCTGGGAGTCAGGCAATTGGAAATAGCAGACTCATCTATTGCAGGAACTGGGCAAACTTTATACACGCTTCCCAGCATCTCATTGGCTCTCAAGTGGCTATGGGTAGGGCTGTCTCTTTTCATTGGCTTGCTCCACCTCCTGATCCATCATGAGGGGTCTTTATCCACGCTGGCAGATACTCGGTTGGCTCAGGTGGGAAGGTAGAGTCAAGGTCTACTTGGCTTAGTTCCTCCTACATTTCCATCATCTTGTGTTATTTTTGTTAGCCCAGTGTGAGACAGAGTTCTTTGCTCTGGCCCCACCTCAGGTGGCCTCCAGTAGAGTTGACCATGTCTGTCTTATGTTGACCTGCCAAGCAGGTTCTTACCCTTCACTGACAACCAGCCCTCAAAGGACAGCCATCCCAGAGGGCATATCAGGGTGTAAGGAAGGAAACTAAACAGAACCCTGGAGAATTTCTACTGCCAAGCTCTAATCACCTCTCTGGGCAGCCCTCAGTCTAGATGCTCAAGAGCCATACACTTGTTGATAGAGCATTGCCAAGACATGTGCTGTACAGGATACTTAAGCAATATAATTACTTTTGTTATTACTACTACTACCACTATTATTATACCTCAAATTATAGCATAAGATACTATCCAGAAGGAGTCAAAAAATCCTTTGGGTCCCAAAGCTTTTCCATGAACCCCGTATCAACAGCAAAAACAGGTACCCTTGTCTCATTGAGCTAAGATATGCTTTCTCTGAATAGGACCAAATAGTTTAAAACTTTGTTGGCTCAGGTTTCCTTAGTATAATGGAAGAGTTGTTCACAAGCCTGGGAAATATTTTGTACTTGATAGGGTGGAAGGCAAATGGCATGAATATAGGGATCACAGGCAAGTAGAGACTTGTCTCTAAAAAGTACCACCTCCTCAGCCAAAAGGTCTGAGGGAGAGGAGGCTTCATCCCAGTCTTCCTTTCCCTGGCTGGTCGAATGTCCCATATTAGCATCCATCCTGGTGTTTTGGATTCCTGTGGAAAAACACAAGCATATCCTTGCCCCTGTGTCAGCAAGGGGACACGTGACTGTCATTATGATGTTAGGGAATCTTTCCACTGTATCAATGGAAAAGGAGAATTGCTGGGTATGAAAGCCCAATGTTTATAGGTAGGGCTTAATCTGTAATTATCAAAGTTGAGGAAGTTTAGGGGAAACCATGTCTCTACCATGGTCATGTGAAGGTCACATTTGGACTTTGGGGAAAGACTTCCTGTGTGCGCAGCAGTACTTAAATTATGGGGGATCTCCCTTTTTAAGTTTCAGGACTGGCCATATGGGCCTAGGGAAGAAGCTGCAAGGCAGGGGATTGTAGGAGCTCAACCACAGGAGGCTGCAAATGTGAGGGAGGCTTGTAAGTGTGGAAGAGGTAGGGCAGTAGTGTCCCTGGCACATAGTTCATGCCATGGGTACTGGGGAGTGGGGAGGCGTGCAGTTAGCACTACATATTCAGACAGCTATGATAGACTCCTCATCACTATCAGAGGAGTCTGCCAAGGCCAACAGGGCTAGAGGAGAGGCAGTTATGTGTACATTCACATTTGCCTGTTCCTGACAATGTTTATTGTGAATGGCAATAACTTTCTCTAAGGAAAAAGATATTAGACTACTGATCATGTGAAGCCAAATCAGAACAAAAGAGATGGGGGGGGAACTAGGCCAGAATTTACCATGCATTTATGGGCCTGAAAGAAAACCCTTGTCCATACAACAGGTCCCCACATGCTTTCAGAGAGATGCATGGGAATAGAACTGCTGCCTCAGTCCAGAATAGTCCGTGATATTAGAACTTGACATTCATACCCCTGTGGACAAGGAGGAACCTAAGGGATATTATTTGGGACTCCATGCAGTAGGAGGTGAAGGTTAAATTAATAAGAAAGGGAAAAATGGAGGAAGGAGGAAAGTATATTTGGACTCAGGTGTTTTGTGCTTAGTGGAGGACTTCCATGTTTGTTAGACCACAGCTGTATGGCCACATGGTGGCTCCAGTGGAGGAAGGTCATTCCCTGGGAGTGAGGGGGGAAGTCCTTGGTTCCATCTCCTGAATGGTCAGATTTTATATAGAAATGGATCATGTACTCTGCTGATTTCATGTGAACCTTCTCTGGTTTTAATTGATCAAATATAGGATAAAGCCTAGAATTAGGTATTGGAAACGAACGATGGAACTGGAGGTTTTAGAGAGGGAGAAGAGAGGAAGTAGGAGTGGCAGCCAAGGAAACAGAGGACACACAGGAAGTCAGAAGAAAAGGAGCAGAAAGGAATATGGAGAAGAACCACATGGCCTGGAGAAGCTGCAAGTAGCCAGGGTTCTCATAGCTGGGGAACAGAGAAGTTTAGTGTGAGTCTGCCCATCAAGGTATGCAACTTATTAATATTGCAACTGAGTTATTGGAGTTGGAGATTTTCTGAAACAAACTGGTGCCCAGCATATCGATTTCAACCCGCCTAACCAGAACAGAGATAAAAGACCACTGCCCCACAATCTAAGGCTCTAAGGCCACAGCAGCCTGGGGATTGAAAACTGACTGGGTCTGTAGGGCCTACAGAGAGTTCTACAGAAGCTACCTCTCCAAGCCCCTGGCAGGCAGCAAATGCTAGGGGCAGCACCCCAGCTTGGACCTAGACTTGGGCAGCACCACGTAGGATTCCGAGGGATGGACAGGGGTCCCTGGAATACAACTGCCTGGAAGGTAGTTGTCTGGCAGACACAGTGAGCTGATGGGGCATCTTAGCTGAAAGAGTATTTCTGTGTTCACTCCCCCCTTATCCCCCAAGTCTGCACAGGACATGGGAAAACCATACTAGCTCTCATGACTGCTTGAGCTGCAGGCTGCCTGAGATCAGCACATGTACATGCTCCACACTGCAACCCAAACAAAAGACAGAAAGCTGACTCAGAAGCACAGAAGCTGCTAGTCTTTCTACAGTCAGCCCTTCCCTGTGAATAAAATAATCTGTACACAGCCAAATATTAAACTGAGTGTGGGAACCCCAATGGGGAAGTTAGGGCAACGACTGTAGAACCTGAAGGGCTTTGCAACCTCATAGGAAGAACAACAATATCAACCAACCAGATCCCTAAAACTTCCAGGGACTAAACCACCAACCACAGTGTACACAGGGGGTAATGATGGCATCAACTGGATATGTGGCAGAGGACTGCCTTATCTGGCACCACTGGGAGGTTAGCCCCTTGATCCTGTGAAAGCTTGATGACCACAGGATAGGGGAACGCTAGTGTGCTGAGGCAGAAGTACATGGGTGGGTGGGGGAGCACCCACATAGAGGCAGGAAGCAGGGAGGAGGGCAATAAGGGGCTTGTGCAGGGGAAACTCGGAAAGGGGATAACATTTGAAATGCAAATAAATAAAATAACGAATAAAAATAAATAAAGACTCCAAGAAGACTGCAGTGTCATGAATCGAACAGCAGAGGGAGACTTAGGTACAAAGGGCTCCAAATGAGATAATAGGGAACCATACATTGATAATAAAATATATACATACATGTGTGTGTGTGTGTGTGTGTGTGTGTGTGTGTGTGTGTGTGTGTTTGCATGGATGTAGGTATGTATATACGGAGAGAGAGAGACAGAGACAGAGACTTAAAGTTGAGAAACACAAAAACAGCAAATACATTTTGGGCTTTCTGGAATGATATTTTGCACTGTTTGACAGGGATGGATTTAAAAGAATTACACATCTCATCATTTAATGGTACTTCAATGTCCTCTTGATTTACTATGTCTTCTCAAAAGAAAGAGCACTAAATTAAATATATATATGCCTTAGAAAAGAAATTAGAGGCAACACTAGAGAAGTTCAGAGATGAGACTGAACAACTGAGAGATAAACTTAAGACTTGGCAACACTGCCTAGAGGAAACACTAGAGGTTCAGGA
>NW_021608085.1:0-7485 GCF_004785775.1 Grammomys surdaster | reverse complement strand
TGTTAGGACACCCATCCCTCTCAGGAGGGGCAGGCCCCAAACTCTCCCCTAGAATCCCCAGCTAACCCTTTCAGGCCAGCAGAGCAGGGTGCAGCCAACAGTTCTCCTCATTCCACCCTTGTTTATTTAATTAAATGAATATAGGAGGAGGCCTTTCCTTGGTTGATTCCAACTTGAGCTTTTTCATTTCAACAAGAGTCGTATTTAACTGTTTTACAAAAAACTTAGCTAAATATGGAAAACATAATAAACCTAACAAAACTATGAAGGCCAATGCAATTAAACCATAAATGCTGTTTTTAAAAGAATCAAAAGATGGGAAAGAAGATTTTCTTGTTGTTGTTTTTGTTTGTTTGTTTGCTTGTTTTGTTTTTTTAAGTAACATTTTTTAAAGCTTTTTTATTTTTATTTTATTATTCTATATACTCAACTTTTGCTCTCTTCAGAAACACCAATAGAGGGCATCAGACCCCATTGCAGATGGCTGTGAGCCACCATGTGGTTGCTGGGAATTGAACTCAGGACCTCTGGAAGAGCAGCCAGCGCTCTTACCCACTGAGCCATCTTTCCAGCCCTCGGGAAAGAAGATTTCAATGCATCAATAAAAGTTTTAGTTTGCTGTGCAGTGGACAAGTCTACCTTTTGAGAATTCAGTATATCTTGTATAAGATGCTTAAGTTGTCCCAAATCTAAGGCTGTATTAGCATTGTCCCAAATTCCCTGTAAATGACTTTGTACTTTATCCCATGAAAACATAGATGCATCATAAACTACTGGGGTTACACGAATTGTTCAAAACTCAGCGTGGAAAATAAGAGACTCTCTAGTGGCTAAAAGCTGTACCCATCTTCCTAACAAATTAACAGTATCTTTCAATGAATTAAGACGAATTTCTGTTTTCTCGTCCCAATTTTCTTGATTTTGTAAAGCCTTAGATACATTAATAGACAATTCATTTACAAAAGCAGCTGTCTGAATGCTAGTTGTCAAGGATACAGAAGCAACAGTGGTAACTGTTATAGCTACAATTAAAGCTGCAATTCCTGCTATGATTAATTCTGTCATTCTCTTTGAACAATGCATGAGTTGGATAGTAGCCTCTTTCAAGATCTCAACCCCCTTATCTTCATCCCATCCATGAGATAAATTTACAGGTAAATAATCATAATCAGGTTGTTTTACCAACAGAAACTCATTTAAAGTATGATTCAAACAATTAGTTATTTAACAGTTAGTACAATTGACAGTATCATTTGCAATATCAAATGGTCCACTTTAAAAGGCATAAGGATCAGCAACACAAGCTCGCATGTAAAGTTCAACAGCATTTTGACTCTCTGCCATTCCCATGATGGATTCTTCAAATTGAGTCCATGTAATGTTGACTCATCTAGCTTTTATTTTTCCCATGGCAGCCGCAGCTTTCCACAGAGTAGAATAAAATGTCTGATTATTTTTTGTCCATACCCCATAGATAGACCAAGTCTATAGGACGAATGTCTGTACCTAGCCTGTTCCAGTCACATAAGGATGTATTAGAACACACAGTCTCATTAGCACGACAAACTCTCCAATATGGTGCGAAGTTAGATTTCTGCTGTTTCATATTTTTATAAAGTGGAATGTTAGGTGGTGGACTCCCAGGTCCTCTGGTAACATTTTGTAAATCTGGATAATAAAAATCAAGAGTCCATTGTATACCTGCTGTAACATTAGTATCCCAAACATCTTGCGTAGTCACCTTTTCATATAAGGGTATAGTATGATCAATCTGAAAACAAACAGGGAGTCCGTCCAACTTTCCTGAGTAGTTGAAATAAGCGTGGTAAGCTATGTGACTGTCAGAAAAGTGTCCCATAAATTTGGTCCGATTATTATAAACAGGAATATCAACAGATTCTTCCCATGTCACGGGACGTATAACAAGAGGATTAGAAACATAAGCCCAATATACTTCAGCTTGACATCCTCGATGTAGCAACCAGAGTATGCTGATCAGCATTGCAAGGATTGGTAACCGATTATTGACATTCATCTCCCGTTCTCGATTCAAGGATAATCGCGCCACCCTTCTGCTCAGCCGTCCCATTCCTGTTTTTGGCATGTCGGATACACCATTGAGGAATCCACCGGGGAGACGTTTCGTCTGTGGAAAAAACACAAACATAACCACGACCCCAAACCAATACTGGATCGGGACCGTGTATAGTACCATCCACAGGATCTTTCCAATATACTAAGGGTTTATTAGCACTTCCCACACCCCATTGTCTGTCTGCAGCAGATAGGCCAGTATCATCTAATGTTAAAAAATTCAAAACAAATAAACAGTGTGATAATATGGAAGAAGGTATCCTTTATTCCCCATATCCCCTTTTTATTTTATTAATTTGACTCTTTAATAAGTGATTACATTTTTCAACAATTCCTTGTCCTTGAGGATTATAAAGAATATCAGTAACATGGGTAATATCAAATTGTCAACAAAACATCTCAAATGTCTGACTGCAACAGTTTTGTTTATTTTAATATGATATGGAACACCAAGTATAAAAAAGATAACATAGGCAATAACTAATTGTACTTTTGATTGTTTCTCCTGTTAAAGTAATTGTAACTAGAAATCTTAAAAAGGTGTTAAATCACATATACATATTTCAAAATTTTTTTAAATCAGAAATGAGTAACATCTACTTACCATAATTGATTAAATATAGGTTCTCAAGTATTAATACTATTATTAAAAAAAATTGAGGACACTAAAAACAAATTTTTTGTAATTTAACTTATATACTCTATGAAAATATCAAATTGTTGTCTCAAGCTATTATTATTAAACATATGTAATAATCACTAAGCAACAGCACACCCCTTTGGGGCAGATTTCTGTAGATCTACAAAGATGCACTATCCTGTGGTGATGTTATATAATAGATGGCTTTTTAAATCTTAATGATGATCCTATAGAAATTTTAAAATTATATCTATGATTATTAAGCTCTTTTATAACGAGACTGTTACTAAGTCTTTTTCTGATAGTCAAAACTGTAATAAGAATTCTGTCAGTCTCTCAGGTATCATCAGTTAATTGTTCTTAGATAATGACTAGACCTTTTTCCACTTTAAAGTACACTCTAGGAGGTTATAAAACAATTTGTCAAACATCAATAAAAAAGGGAACCAACAATTTACCATAGGTGTTAGGACAGAAAATAAAATACTGTCTGGGTTCATCTACACAAAGCTTTACTGATAACCCAGTTACAGTTCTAAGCCCTCAGTGAACCTGTGGAGCCAGACAGGTAATGGATGTTTAGCCACACAATCACTTCCAACAAATACGCATATAAACATTCTTTATTATAAACTTCTACTTCAATTCATGATCTAGTCCTTGGTGTGAACTTGTAATAAACTCTTTAACGTGTGCTCATTTACTCTAAAAAATATACGAATACCGAAAATAAAAGATTAAGAGGGCAAATGTTACGGAGAGATTAAGCAGAACTCTTTGCTTTTCCCACTTAGGATAGCATATAAAATAGAACCTTTTTTCACTTTCTCAAATAAAATAGAAGTTTTCTTTGTACTTTTTTCTAAGATAGCTTTCATAAGAAACTTTTTTACACTTAATAATAAACTTTTTGATAACTTATTTAAGTGGCCTCAGACTTGCAGGCATAAGTCAGAGCCCAGCAGTTTTCTCCGAAACAAAACAAAAGCTGTTTACTGAATCTTTTGGCTGTTTTTAGAATGAGGTGCTAAGTGCCAAAGGATCACAAAACATAGATCAGCTACAGTGGCACAGCAATCTATATACATAAATTTTTATTATATAGTAACCCCAATGTAAAGAGCAAAATTGTATGGCCAATTGTTTTTGTAAGGTCTGTAATCTATCTGATATACAAATTTGTTACGGCATTTTCCTGGGGTCCAGGCAATCCAGTATGAGCTCTTAAATGTCTTATAAAATTAAGGAAAAATACATGGTTTTTAAATTGAGCTGTATTTGTAAAATTTGAAAATTAGCAATATCTAAAAAAGAAACAATTTCAAGCAATTATAAACCATAAGCCATATACTGAATATGATTATATCGATTAAAAGCTTAATTTTTGTATTTTAAATAGTGGCTATAGCACATAGTACAATTATTTGTACTGAAGTGGGGGGAACTCAAGAGAGTAAACATGTAATCTAATTACATATATTGTCTTTTCAGTAAATGAGCTGTCGATTAATACAGCAAACACACCTTTTATGGGCTATATGTATAAATTTATAGGAAATATAAAGGCATGTATAGAGAAAAACTGTAACAAATTGATCATGTAATGATCAAATATCAGTGTTCTTTAATAACAAATTATATTAAGGAATAAGGAATATTTCATTAAGTTCTTTCTTAAGATACCTTTGTGATCTTGACCTATAATTTTATATTAACATAGCAAAAGCTTCAAAGCAGGATGTTAAGACTCTTTTCGAAATAAAGAAACATAAATCCATATTAATAATCTCTTTTATCAAAGGACTGTTATAAAATAGCCACCAACTAATTAATCTATATAATATATCTATTAATAACAGCTTTTTCTATTTTCTATAAAATTATTTTTCTTTTATCAGCCAATTGTAGAAAGAAATTAGGGTTTGTATCTCTCTTGAGAATATTAAACAGAGGCTTAAACTCTTTCGTGGAGAGCTTAAAATAAGATCTTAGCTAATTAGCATATCCTAGAAACTTTTGAAAATAATTTAAAATAAGTATTCTATCTTTTCTTTCTTTTTTAGGTTTTTGGAGACAAGGTTTCTCTGTATAGCCCTGGCTGTCCTGGAATTCATTCTGTAGATCAGGCTGGCCTCGAACTCAGAAATCTGCCTGCCTCTGCCTCCCAAGTGCTGGGATTAAAGGTGTGCACCACCACTGCCCGGCGTTCTATCTTTTCTTATTTGAATTTTTGTGTCACAATTTATTTAGGAATATAGCTGATGTCTCAAATATTGAAAAGATATGGTCTTTGGATGTTTTTTGGAGCAATAAGCACTCTCTAAAATGTTAAAGCTTGTTGTATGAGAGCAAAGGCTTGTATTAAAACTCCTTTAGAGGGATCTACTAATAAGCCAATTGTATAACAGAAGAAGGTGTTCTTGTTTGATCTCAGATAAAACTCTTACTGAAATCTCTTTTATACATCTGCTTTTTGGATGACTTTAACTCTGAATTACCAGTTTTAATCCAGCCTTTTGTTATCAAAGTTATAAACTTGTAGTCATATCCAGTAATATATAACTAAGACATATAGAACATATTTATATTTTTAATGCCAATCAAGAATAAAAATAAATGTACATATAAACAAAATTTTCTTACCTTTTTAGCTGTAATTATAAGAGAAAAGCCCCTTTCATTTATCAAACTGGGATAAACCACTGTTGGCCTCCTTCCAAGAGACACTTATGAAAACAGTTAACTCTTCCCAAGGTTCTTTCTGCCAGTGCCCCTCTCCCAGCCACAGAGCAGGGTAAATTATCAGTTTTTTGCTGTGTAAATTGAGACTGCTTCCCAAGCAAGTTTTAAACTAAATCGAGCAAGTAGTTTTAACCAGTTTTTCTTTTGAACAGGAGACATAGAACACAACAATCACTCAGACAACAAGACAAAGACACATAATTGACACACATGGACAATATTGGTGCGCCAATGACAGACAATAAACAGGGAAAGTAGAACTGAGAATCTCTCCTAGAGAGAGCCAGAGAGATTAGGGAGTCCCCCAATCATCTCTTGTTTCTCAGGAGGGCTCTATAATAAGCTTTTTGTTTTTCTTTTGTTAACACGCTAGAGAGCGGGTAACTCTTTTCACTTTTTTTTTTTTTCCGAGACAGGGTTTCTCTATGTAGCCCTGGCTGTCCTGGAACTCACTCTGTAGACCAGGCTAGCCTCGAACTCTCGAACTCTGAAATCTGCCTGCCTCTGCCTCTCAAATGCGTGCGCCACCACTGCCTGGCTCTTTTCACTTTTTCTCTCTCTCAGTTTCAAGGTTTAACTTTTTATCTCCTCCACTTAAATAGCCTTGGCTAAACTCCTCCAGTCATTAGGAGGCAAAGTTCCAGCAGCTATAGTTTCCAATATAGCGGTGGTAAAAGGAGCAGTAGGTCCATATTGAGTGCAGGCAACTTTTCATTCTTTCAATTGTTTAAAAGGGATTGGTTCATAATCATTAAATAGACCCCCCGCAGGGTGTTGCCTTTGGACTATAGGATAACCATGAAACTTTCCATGATTTCTCCCACTTCCCTAGCCTTCTTCAACGCTAACTGCATGGGAGATTGCTTTATAAACAAGCCTTCAGGCCCTGGTGGGGGAAGCCATGTACCATCTCCAAAGGCAGGCAAAATAACAGAGGGACTTTCAGCAGGCTGAACTTGTATCCCTACTTCCTTAAGAGCTGGGAAAACCTTTGACTTATGATGATATTGCGCAGCCTGCTCTTCCAAGTTATTCCAGTCTTCTGGCCCTAAGTTCATAACCATTACAGGATCCTGCTGCTTTTTAGGCTCAAGAGGCTGGTCATATTTAGGTGGCTCCCCCGCCAAACTTTTAGGAATTGGCGGTGGTGGAGCTGTGGGAGGTGGTAAACTGTCTAAAGGTCGTCATCGTGGCAATGATGGATACAGCTTTTTTATGGATGGGTGAGTCTCCCAATTCCATTTCTCATCTCCTGTATCTCCTATCAAACAGTCTTTAATGAGAGACCAGAGAGTAAAGGCATCAACAGGAACTTTCTCAGGACCATGAGCAGTATAATAACTTTTAATCCTTTCTCCAACTTTATTTCAAGTATCTATATTTATGGTCCCATCTCTTGGAAACCAAGGACAAACTGCTTCTATAAAACCTAAGAAGCGAATAATTGGTTTAGTTTGTACTCTAGCTCCCCTAACATTAGGCAATGATTTCAACATACTTACAAAAATACCCACTCCCTACTAGAAGCGAGTTCCACTTTTTTTTCTTTCTTTCTTTTTTTTTTTTTTTTTTGGTTTTTCAGACAGGGTTTCTCTGTGTGGCTCTGGCTGTCCTGGAACTCACTCTGTAGACCAGGCTGGCCTCAAACTCAGAAATCTGCCTGCCTCTGCCTCCCAAGTGCTGGGATTAAAGGCGTGCGCCACCACGGCCCGGCAAGTTCCATTTTTAGTTTCAGTTTTCACTCGTTTCATTTTACTTTCAGTTTTCACTTGTTTTGTCCGCTCATATAAATCCCTATACCTTACCTTTGAAATCTACTCACCTATCGCACCTTTGTGAAGGCAAGTGACCTCTTGTCCCTTAGTGACCTAAGAAGTCCAGGGGTTTCAGCACCAAATGACAGAGACCAGCTCACAAAGACGCCTTAATGAACGGGCAGACTACTGCTCTGGTGGCAAGTACCAGAGTTTTTACTTCAGCAGTGAAAGTTATATTGAAATTACACTAAC
>NW_021608084.1:0-5889 GCF_004785775.1 Grammomys surdaster | reverse complement strand
TCGGTTGCTCCAGTAAAAAAATGGGTTTATGAAGTTTTCAGGTTTTACCTAAATTCTTGTCTATAGATGCCTCAGTGAAAATGTAGCTAGCTATAGGAAGATAAAAAAAAAAAAAAAGGTCAAAGGAGAAAGCCCATTTTTTTCCTGGAGCAACAGACTATAAACATTTCTCCTAATAGCCTGCCCCTTGTGTCTATCTGAATGGCATCTGCATATTTATTAGCAGGCTAGTCACCCTTGGAGGAACAGTGACATTATCATGTTAATGTCTTAGAAGATTAAAAACAGTTGACTTTGTTCTGTTCTGAAGGTATTGCCCTTTTTCTTTTAATGGCAGAGTTTCTGCACCAAGCCAGGCAGATGAGCCCTGTAAATCTCCCTAACAATGCAACGGGTTTGTGCTGCTCCAAAAAGGCTCCCTGAGTGCTCTCCTAGACAGCTTGGATTGTAAACCAGAAGGAAGGCACCTGCTTTATTTGTGAAACAAGGCTCAGGAGAAGCTTGGGCAAGAGATGATTACCAATTAGTGATTGGGGATGCGGTTTATTGAACACCCAGTGTATATAGAGACTTGAGAGCTGCCAATACTTTAAAGAGGGGAAAAAGAAATCTCCAAAACTTCAAGTTAGTGAACTGAGAGTTTAAAGCATGTGCCTGTGTGAAGAAAGTGAGCAATGGTTTGGGAGAAAGAAGTTTAAAGGTGAGTACAAATGACAGGTGAGGCACAGCACGTGGAAATGTCATTCTTCCCTCCCATGCTTTCCCTCTCCTTGCCCCACGACAAGGGACATTGTCCTCTAATCTCTATGGGTGGCACCTAATACTTATCTCCTAACACTTGTCAGCCTGAAGCCTAATTAATGTTTACTTGTCTGTCTTCTCCACTAAGCTTTAAGTTCATCTCTGATTTACAGCCATAACCTAACCACCCTGCCTGTGTTACCTGACACGGAGGGAAAACTCAATCCTGAAGCATCAAATAAAGAGAGGTCGTCAGGTGGATTTTATTTATCATGAAGAGATACAATTTTGGTTTCTGGGTGGATCTCCTCAGTATATTAACATTTTATCTATTCTTTTTGAATTAGAACTAGGTCTCTGAGATTCCACTTTATATAGGAAAAGAAAAAAGCAACCTTCCTTTTTCTCGCAGCCCGTTAATGCATTTCATCAGATTCACAAATTAAACTTATGTAACTATTAAAAATTAAATCTTTTTTTCTCAACATTTAAATAGTCACTATCAGAAGTGCTGAAGTATTTTTGAGAGGGTGTGTATGCCTAAAAAGAGTGTAATTATAGAACATTTTGTATCTGGAATTTAACAAAAGTGAAATAAGTATCTTTTAAAATAAATAATACAAAGTAAAAGGTTTCCCTTTTTATTCTTGACATATTAGATTCTTGGCAGTAATTCTGACTCCATAAGGGAATAATAGTAGATGCAGCCATAGGCGTGTGAGCTCAGGTACACGGGAGTTTTCCTGAATTCGCCACAAGTAGTCTTTGAATAGCAAAGTAATTTCAAGGTCTATGAAATTGTCAAGTATTTTTAACAGTGTACAGAGCATCCTATATTTCAATGCAGTAACTCAATACATATTTCTTGGGTACCAACTCTATACAAAACACTAAAACCGCAACCTAGCCTTCATTCTCTAAAATCAGTGGTATAGTGAAGAAGACAGATACGTGAATCAATGATTTTAATGGGACTTGCAGTGTGGAAAGAGCATTGTCGGGAGTGTGCAATGAAGACAAAAAATACACAACATTGTTTTATCTAGTATGTTCGGAAACATATGCCTTATTCTGGGAAACACTGTAGCATAAAAAGACTTAGAAAGTAAGTCTTAAGAGGAAGTAGTGCTAGTGTATCTAAGAAATTAGGGAGAGACTCCTTTCCAGAATTACAAAGACCCTGGTATGTATAAACTGTCCCATGAGGTCTCAATATAACAGTATACAGTTCAACAGGGACAGTGTGAAGGAGGCAGAAGCTGCAGAACAGACAGAGACTAACGCTGTATTTATGATCTTGTACTATTTTCATTGGTCAAAGATAGTCAGCTTGTGGTTTTGTTTTAAGGTAAAGATGTGATAGATATGGTTAATTAGTTATCTCTACTGGAAATAAATCTGGAGTTTGCATAGCTCTAAAAACTGTCATTAATAAACCTCCCACTGCCCATTGTATGTTCTTTGGTGATGCTAACAGCTACCATGTACCTAGTAATAGCTATGTGCTAGACACATTTGAAACACACCAACATGCTAATAATCTTCACACACACACATACATGCAAAATCGATATGGCAGGAATAATTTCCTTTTTGGTTGAGGGACAATGATGCCGCAGCTTGAGTTCCTCAAAAACTCAGTGTGAGTCAGGAAACAGACAGCAAACTGTTCATTGCAGATAACCATTGGGGAGAAGAGGAAAGAGGAAACAGGTACACAACAAAACGCACCAGGCATTTAAGGAGGCAATTTATGCATGTTATTCTGATAAGTAGAAAAGATATGCTTCAAATTGGGGGATCAAATCTGACTACACAAAACCAAAATTGTCTGATAGTAGGGAAGGCAGGCAAATTGATTTATCATGTCTCCCTTTATAGGAGCGTTAACCGAAACTGTGGACAGCTGTTGGCTTACAGGCAATTCGTCTAGGCTAGACTCAGAGACCTAGCAAAGGCTTTCTTCTTCATCTGCCACCATTACCTGCTGCAAAGTATGAGCTGCATATAAAAGGACTGCTTGCCTTCCCAGCCCCCCCCTCTCTCTCTCCCAGTTCCCATGTGCTCCCAGCTTGTTTCTTTCTCTCCCTGTCTGTTCTTCTTCCTATTCTTAAGTGTCCCTTTTCTCTGTCCTCATGGCTCTGCTCCAGTCTGTCTGCCTCTGCCCCTTATCCAGGCCATCACTCCCTTCCCTTTCCTCAAATACCTTTCATACTAGATCTGTTGTATGATGTGATTTCTCAGGGGCACCTTGGCATGAGGCCATCAGATACCCCCCATGCCGTATTATATTTCATAACAATGGTACCTCTACATCCTCATCAACGTTCCTCAAAAGTTAATGGGACAGTGCCACTCAGTCTTACAACACTGTGTGATGGTCTGAACATGAGTGGCTCCAAGGCTCTTGTATTTGAATGCTTACTCATTAGGAAGTGGCACTAATTGAAAAGCGTTAGGAGATGGGTCCTTGTTGGAGTAGTTGTAGTCTTGCTGAAGGAAGTAAGTCAATGGGAATGGGCTTTGAGATTTCAAAGCTCAGTGTCTCTCTGAGCGTGTAAATGTCGCTTTCATTTATTCAGATGAAGTGATGAGATGAGAGCTGTATCCAAGCTGTGCACATACACGACTGTCTCTTATCTATCTCTGATTCCACCTGTGTTCTAACTATCCCTAGGCCTAAGTAAGTGTAGAAGCTTCTATTCTTCTCACAATCAAATCATCCAAACCAACTGGTTTAATACGGCTTTCCTCAGCTTCTGACTGAGTTGCTCTGCCTGGCCTCATACTAATTTTGGCAATATGTTCTAATCATCTAGCTCCTTCTTATATTCCAGCTAATTCTGTCTTCACCAGTGTCTAGCTGTTCTCTTTGTCTTTAGAACTAGCCCAGTAAAAACTGCCATGAACACCCACCACCCACCACCACCTTTTTTTTCTCTCTCACTGCTCTTAAGTAGCCTGTCTTCTTCTGTTCTCTTATGATTGGGTGTATCCTATCTCTGACTCATTCTTTCAAATCCTTCTATTGTGTGTCACTTGTCACTTCATCTGCTCCTCAATTAGACTTCACTTTCAACGAATTTGCTGCCTTCTACAAACTAATCTTACCTTCACTGTTAAGGATTAAAGGTGTGTGCTAAGGGTATGTATATATTCCAGCCGGATCATATTTTCAGATGTGATCTCTTGCCAGATCATATTGCTGAATTACATTTTTTCTACAAAGCCTTTGACTCAGGATGTAGGTCTCAGCTACCGCTCCAGTACTATGCATGGTGCCAGGCTCTCAGCCATTACTCTGTAACTCTACACAAGCCCCAATTAAATGCTTTCTTTTATAAGTGTTGCCTTAGTCATAGTGATTCTTCACAGTAATAGGACAGTGATTAAGACACATGGGTAGGTTCTAAATGCTCTTACTTCAGGCATTTTGTATTAGAGTCACTCTGGGTATGCCCATTCTCAGATGTACTACGTCACCTTCACTTTGGATAGACCCATCGTTAGACATACTGCATTATAATCACTGCAGCTGCCAAAGTTTTAATATTCTAAAGGATTACCTTTTTTTTTCCAAAATATCCAGTATATATGACCTTAAACCTGATCTGAATTCATACCAGGTTTGCTATTCACAGGGACTGATGTCCATACAAAAGTGCTCATAAGCAAACCCATAGTTCTTATATCCAAGGCAATGCTCACTGATCTCAACCTAGGGAAAAAAAAAAATTAGACTGACAAAATTCTTGTGATCGCTAATGCTGCCTTGCAATATAACCACATTTCACATCACATTTTAAAAGTATATTCTTTCTAATTTCATAATTCAGTTAGGAAATTTTTACCTCTACCATCTTGAGAATGATATGAAGTAGAGATAACTCTACAAGTAGAAAATCTCTAATTGATTAAAGTTGTTTTCATATATTCATCAACTGATGACACTTTGACTGATGGGTCATGTAGTAAACATTTTCAGCTTAAGGAAAGATATCCCTTTTGCTAAAAACTATTGAGGGTCATCATTTAGCTTAAAAAATGCTATAAAAAAAATATACAATTGGGTTCCAATAAAGCTTTCTTTAAAACAACATACTCATGGTTGACCCCTGAATTTACCAATCAAAGCACAGAACAATGGATTTGAGGAAGAAAGCTATGATTCTCAGTATCTGCTATCCTGTTTAATTTAAAACAGTGGCCTGAAAGAAGTTGTGGGTCCTTTTTGACCAAATCTTCATCTCAAAGAGTCAATAAGTAAGAATAAAATTTAAAATGACCCCTTGTCTATAGGACACTCAGTAAAGGACTGTTTCATTTCGGGTTTTTTTTTTTTTTGGTTTTTTTTTTGGTTTTTTTCGAGACAGGGTTTCACTGTGTAGCCTTGGCTGTCCTGGAACTCACTCTGAAGACCAGGCTGGCCTCGAACTCAGAAATCCACCTGCCTCTGCCTCCCAAGTGCTGGGATTAAAGGCGTGCACCACCACTGCCCGGCCTTCATTTCAACATATTAAGAAAGAAAACAGAAGTTTGAACTAGTATATTTGGCTTATACATGTTGAGCTTCTTATAAACTGGGTCACCAGGTCTCTAGGGAGACTATATTGACTAAATAAATTCCATAGAGAAAGATACCCCATAAAAATGCAAGAGTTCTAATTTTTTAATGTACAATTTAATATTTTGAGCTCAATTTAGTAGACTTAAATGAATGAGCTGTATAATTACTTCCAGCAGGGGACTAGCTAGGCAGTAGTCCATCATTCATGGTAGAAAACACAGCTGGAAGCCAGTCAGCTCTTATAGAACAAGAGAACAATGTATGGAGATGGGGGGGAGGGTTAAGATAGTCTTTATCTCAACAAAGAAACATTAAACAGAAAAAGAGAAATTCTAACTAATAATTAAAAAGAATTATAAACCAGAGCTTCCCTAGATTGTTTTATGATTTACTCAGGACCTTCAACATCCATCTCTTTTCTAGAAATATTCAAATGACTTTGATAGACTCACAATAAACTCTTACTGGCAAAGAAGAAGAAGAGGAGGAAAAGGAGGAGGAGGAGCAGGTGGGGAAGGAGGAGGAGGAAGGGAAAAAAGAAAAGGGGAAAGGAAGGAAGGAAGGGAGGGAGGGAGGGAGGG
>NW_021608083.1:0-1463 GCF_004785775.1 Grammomys surdaster | reverse complement strand
GAGGAGGAGGGGGAGGAGGAGGAGGAGAGGGAGGAGGAGAGGAGGAGGAGGAGAGGGAGAAGGAGGAGGAGGGGGAGGAGGAGGAGGGGAAGGAGGAGGAGGAGGTAGTGAAGGAGGAGGAGGTAGTGAAGGAGGAGGAGGTAGTGAAAGAGGAGGAAGAAGAAAAGGAGGAGAGAGGAAGAAGAGGAAAAAGGAGGAGGAAGAGGGGGAGGAGGAAGTGATAGGGGAGGAGGAAGAGGAAAGAAAAAGATAAAGAATTTGCTTACACAGATTCTCAGAACCTGAAGTTAGCAAGCCGGAGGTCCAGGAAAGCTGATGTATCCATCCAGGCCTAAAAGCATGAAACCCTGATGCTCCCACCCAGGCTTCAAGGGAAGAGACACTTAGCTGTTTTTCTCAGTTTATGTCTTTAATTGGTTGGATGAACTCCATCTTACCAGGGATATTCCCCTCAGCCTTCTGTTTCTCATGTTCATCTCATCCAGAAACACTGGTGCAGACACACTGAAATAATTTTGGTCAGATATCTTGGCATCTTATGGCCCAGTCGAGTTGACAAACAAAATCAAGTGTGGTGTGGACTGACTGTCCAGGGCTGCATGAACAGTCTGTGACAGGCCTGGAGTCACTCTGTCTCCAAGTCTCTCTCCAGACAAGATAGTCTGTGTAGTGGCTGCTGAGCCGGCCATCAGGATTTCCTGTATTACCTAAACATAGCTCAATGCCAGGCTTTATGCTCAACACCATGTTTATATTCCATGACGACATACAGTCCGAGTTACCGAGGCATGGATGTGTGGGCAGTGGACAGATCCCCAGCTGCCAGAGGACGAGGTTGCCTATTATTATGAACACGAACCCAGACTCTCCCTCTCCACAGACAGTAGTCTTTTTACTTCCCAGGCTTCTGGGGCTGTTGTTTTCCCTACACCTTCCTGTAGAAACATTGTCTTAGTCATGGTTTGTATTCCTGCACAAAACATCATAACCAAGAAGCAAACTGTGGAGGAAATTTACCCTTCCATATCGCTGCTCATCACCAAAGGAAATCAGGACAGGAACTCACACAAGGCAGGAACCTGGAGGCAGGAGCTGGTGCAAAGGCCATGAAGGGATGCTGCTTATTGGATTGCTTCCCCTGGCTTGCTCAGCTTGCTTTCTTATAGAACGCAGGACCACCAGCCCAGGGATGGCTCCACCCACAATGGGCCCTCCTGCCTTGATCACTAATTGAGAAAATGCCTTAGAGCTGGATCTCACGGAGGTATTTCCTCAAGGGAGGCTCCTTTCTCTGTGATAACTCCAGCTTGTGTCAAGGTGACACACAAAACCAGCCAGTACATATGTACTCTTCTCCCCTGCCTTTGGCCCTCCAGGGGCTGCAGGCTGGGCACCACCTGTGGCCATCTGAATCATAACGTTCCAAGAAACACGCCTGGCAAACAGGCTTCCTCCATTTGCCA
>NW_021608082.1:0-1207 GCF_004785775.1 Grammomys surdaster | reverse complement strand
TTCATACAGGAATTACAGACAGAGGTCATGCTGATTTGTTATTTTCAATTATATGTAGATACAATGTGCCTATATATTAGTCATAGACTTTGCACGTCAGAATGCAGATTATACACTAATTTATCTCTCAAGTTTGAACATATGCAAATAAAGTAGAGTTAAACTACAACCTGATGAACTGCATAACAGAAATTCTTTATATATATATATATATATGTATATATATATATATGATATACTTCAATTAATGTACCATAAATATTTCTGAAATATAGGCTATAGACTACAAGGAAGTGTCTACGATCTTGAGAAAAAATTAAGGACTCAATGGTAATATTGAAATAAGGAAAACTATATTTGTAAAACAACTTTCAAAATATCAATAGAGAAATAAAGCAATCAATGTATGGTGTGTGGCAAAATTTATCTTAAGGCTGTTAAGAGGCCATGACATTTTCTCATGGACGTAGAATTGTAAGGAGGTAACTATGTTTAAAAATACCTGAAGCAAAACAATACAGTTTTTAAATATTCAGGATATACCACAGAGACCACAGGTCTAAAGTCACAAAACAAATAACTGGAAAATTTTAGGACTGTGTATTCACTAATACAATGTCACAATGAAATTTAATTAGTCAATTTCTTTTTTATATAGTATGTAATACCAAAGTAGAGCTCTTCCTTAGATGACGCAGTAGTTTCCTCACAAAGCTCATGACTCTTCTGAACAGAATTTAGTAATGATCTGGCATGGAAGAACAAATATACTAGAGATTACAGCAAAGTATAAATACGATAATATAAACAATGTTTGAATTGTGGAATATCTTTAGCCATTAATGGCAACAGACTGCTAGCATCATGGTCCCAAGTGTGCTAGCTTTCTGCAAGTGCTAGGATTTCTCTCTGTCAGTTACATCTGGATTTTTCAGAGACTCCATGTTGGTATATGGAGGACATGTGCTGCCACAGCTGCTCTCACAGTGGTTGTTTTAAATGTGTGAAAATGTCAGAAATTCCCTATTTTCTGTCCCAAGCTGAAGCTTGAAACTTTTATATTCTTTGCAGAACACACAGCCCACCATTACTGTGCAAGGAATGCACACCAAAATCTGATACCTGCATTTCACAAGTGGTGACAGCCCCTGTACAGGAAAAGGACCCACCAATTCAGGGCATGGAGGCTCTGAAATAAACAATCACT
>NW_021608081.1:0-1539 GCF_004785775.1 Grammomys surdaster | reverse complement strand
TGCAAATCAAAACAACCCTGAGATTCCATCTCACACCAGTCAGAATGGCTAAGATTAAAAACTCAGGTGATAGTAGATGCTGGCGAGGGTGTGGAGAAAGAGGAACACTCCTCCATTGTTGGTGGGACTGCAAGATGGTGCAACCACTTTGGAAATCAGTGTGGCGGTTCCTCAGAAAATTGGACATAGCATTACCCGAGGATCCAGCTATACCACTCCTAGGCATATACCCAGAAGGTGCTCGAACATATAATAAGGACATATGCTCAACTATGTTCATAGCAGCCTTATTTATAATAGCCAGGAGCTGGAAAGAACCCAGATGTCCTTCAACTGAGGAATGGATTAAAAAAATGTGGTATATTTACACAATGGAGTATTACTCAGCTATTAAAAACAATGAATTTGAGAGGTTCCTAGGTAAATGGATGGAACTAGAAATTATCATACTGAGTGAGGTAAGCCAATCACAAAAGAACACACATGGTATTCACTCACTGATTATTGGATATTAGCCCAGAACCTTAAAATGCCCAAGATGCAACTCACAGGCCACATGAAGTCCATAAAGAAGGAAGACCAAGTGGGGGTGATTCGGTCCTTCTTAGAAGGAGCAACAAAATACTCAAGGGAGCAAATATGGAGACAAAGCGAGGGACAAAAACTGAAGGAGGGGCCGTCTGAAGACCTTTCCACCTGAGTATCCATCCCATGTGCAGTCACCAAAGGTAGATGCTGATGTGGAAGTCAGGAAGTGCATGCTGATAAGAGCCTGATATGGATGTCTCCTCAGAGGTCTTCAAGAGTCTGACATATTCAGAGGCAGATGCTCACAACTAGCCATTGAAGTGATCATGGGGTTCTCAATGGAGGAGTTAGAGTGAAGACTGAAGGAGCTGAAAGGATTTGTGGCCCCATGAGGAGAGCAACAATACCAACCAACCACAACTCCCAGGGTCTAAACCACCAGCCTGGGAGCACTTATGGAGGGATCCAGGGCTTTAGCTGAATATATAAGAGTCGAGGGCCCTGCTGGGCACAGGTGGAAGATGAGATCCTTGACCTCATGAAGGCTGGACGCCCCAGGGGGTGGGAGTTTTGAGGGTGGGGAGGTGGGAGTGGGGGGGTAGATAGAGGTTACATCCACAAAGAAGAAGGAGGCGGGGTGAGGGGATAGGGGGTTCCTGGGTGGGTGGGGGATGGGGTAAGGGGACAACATATGAAATGTAAATAAAACATCCAATAAAAAAAAATTACCTGAATAATCAATATTCATCAGTCATAGTTAATAGGAAATCAGAAATAAACAAAGCTGAAATATCAATATTCATTAGTGATAGATAATAGTAAGTCAGAAATAAATGAAAATGAATAAACAATAATCACCATAGTTTATAATACTTAACCAGAAATAAATGAACATGAATAATCAATATTCACCATTCGTGGTTAATGGTAAATCTGAAAAAAATGATCATGAATAATCAATAGTCATCAGTCATAACTAATAGGAAATCAGAAATAAATAAAGATGAAATA
>NW_021608080.1:0-9810 GCF_004785775.1 Grammomys surdaster | reverse complement strand
AACTCAATTCCTCAATAAAATGGCCCAGGCTCACAGAATAGATATATTAACAGGACCCATCATTCTGCTGAATAAAAAAAAAATATTTGAGCAACAAAGATAGATATTACATCTGAGTAGATGGCTGAAAAAAGTAAAAAAAAAAAAAAAGAAGAAGAAGAAAAAAGGGTCATAAAGCAAATGGACCCAAATGGAAAATATAGCAACCAGTCTAATATCTACTAACAAATTTTCAACCAAAAGTAAGCAAAAGAGATGGTAAAGAACACTTTATATGCATTAAAGGAAAATGTACCAAGAGGTCTTCTCAATTGTGAACATCTATGCCCCAAATGCAAGGACACCCACATTCATAAAAGAAACATTTATTATAAAATTGTTTGAGAAGACAGAGGCAGGAAACGACCTTCCTCACTGCTGACTTCCACCTGCCTCAAGTCTGGAATTGCAGCATTCCCTGCTGATTCCCCTCAGCCTGCAGTTTCTGACCATGTTTGTCCTCAATATAAAAAATGCAATCAGCTTGAACATGTACTGCTGTGGTGCTAGCCTACATGAGGGCTGCAGTTCTCCAGCAGGGGTACACCTGGCAGCTGTGGAGGCCAGGACCTATGAAGGAAGACTTGAAGCTGCCCAGGATTTAACAGTCCAGTACGACTGTAGCAACACTGCAGAAAGAACCTGGGAGAAGATGCTTGCGATCTGAGTGCTGACTAGAAGAATAGTTGAGAGGCATGTCCTTCAAAGTGAAGGGGGAGGGGCTGATTGGAAAGACGACTCTCAGCAAATTCTGTTTGTCTCACACATGTCTCAGGGAAAAAATCGTGAAGTCTTCAAGCGTCTTCCATGTACACCCTGTCTGGATTGAACATCTTCATTCTGGTTAGAGCACCTAACATTTTTAACAGCTGTTCCCACAAGGGTTAGAACCAACTGCAAGTTAATGTGGGTCTTAAATGTTTCCCTAACTTCTGTTTCTTATGAGGAAAAAAAATAAACCTTTTAAACCCCCTCCAAAAAATACCTGAAAAGAAGGAAGGAAAAAAGAAAGAAAGATAAAGAAGGAGAAAGGGAGGGGGAGGGAGGGAAGATGGTGGGGAAGGAGGGAGGGAGAAAGAATGAGGCCAGCCAGGACTACATGGAGTTTTCCAGAATAAACAGTGCTTTATAGAGAGCCTTAGTCTCAAAACAAACAAATAAACAAACTAATCCCCATATTTACATTTAATACATATTAATCTCATCACTCCAGAGAAAGAAACAGGCAGATCTCAATGGATTGATTGGATAATGTCTAGACTAAAGATTTCCTTTTGGGAAAACCACAAAACTAAATCTAGAGTGGAACTCAAGAGCCCATTAACTAAACCACTCCCCAAAATAAGCTTTTTGTTCATTAATTTAGTAGCTGTTTATCTATTCATTCTTCACTTGTGTTTGAGCAAGGTCTTGATCTGTAGCTAAGGTTGAACTGAAATGCCAATTCTCAGCACTGGTTCTGCCACAGTATTCCACTTGATAGGATATCTGTTGTAAACCAACACACCTAGCTGAGTTTGCTTTGCATGTGAGGCACATGGTTCTGAGTTTATGTCCCATTGGCATTTCTCTGTTCCTGACACTAGACATGCACACAGATTCTCCTAAAAATATCCTCTGAGGACTCTGTGACAAACACATAGTCACAATTGTGCATTCATTCCTGGAATATATTGGTGAGTTGGATGCTCTGTTATTCTTCAGTTGTATAAGCTAGCTGCTCAAGAGGGCTCAGGCAGGTGGATGGCTTGCAACTATTGTTGTGGGGCAGCAGTTCTGGACATGGAGTCTCCAGATGGTGTTGATTGATGTGCGTAGTAGGTTCCATGGTAGAGAGAGAAGCTCACCAAGATGCTAAGCCTTCATTTCCAAAGGAACATGTGGGTACAACCTCTCAGGAAGACTGACACCTAGCTTGCTCACTCTAGTTATTTTATCCATACATCATATAGTGTTAATTGGGGATGGAATGTTTCCAGCTACCAAGGTTATCTTGCTCTTGCTTCTCATCAGATCCCACAACCCACACAAATCTCTGTCCCATTTGACCTAGGTTAGCCATAATCAAAACAAAACAACAACAACAACAACAACGAACTCCAGGTTTGTCCAGAGTGTCTCAGTACCGAAGTGAGTACAGCTCCAATTTCTCCCATAGTACCAATTACAGACATTCCAAAGAGACAATATTTCTTCAAGGTTCAAAGAATCTCATGACAATTTCTCAGCTTCTACCAATTAACCCAAACGTACCAAAGACTTACTTGTCCTTTGAAAAAGTTTTAAATTTACATGATGGATAGACATTATGTCCTGGACTCTCAGTCAAAAGAGGGAGCCTCAGAAGAAATCACCCAAGACACTAAGTAATGAATGTCAATAATTTGAGCTGAACCAAGCATGGTCAAACACAGCTTTAATCTCAGCGTGCTGGAGTCAGAGGCAGGTTGATCTTTGTGTTTTGATGGCCAGCTTGGTCTACATAAACAGGTTCAGAAAAGCCAGAACTGAATAGACTGACCCTGTTTTAAAAACACAGTTAGATATGAGACAGGATGTTGGCTCACACTTACCACAACAGGACCAGAAATGGTGTTGTCAATTCTTCTGGGCAAACAAACAAATTGTTAGTCAATTTCATTTAGTGCTCCAGGGGCAGAGCTAGGATACTCTCTGTGTTCAAGCCCAACCTGGTCTAAACAGGGACTCCCAAACCAGTCATGTCTACACAGTGAGACTTCATCTTCATTAATTTGTGAGATGAAAGGTGACTCATGTGATTAGAGCACAAGCTGTTCTTTCAGAGGTACAAATAAAATTTCCAGCAATCATATTAGCTAACTCACAACAACCAAAAACTCCAGTTCTAGAGGGATCCAACTCCACTGGACTCTGGGAAGTTTCATCCATGTGATCATTCCTCATTGAAAACACATAATTAAAGATAAGAAAAAACATTATAAAGTGTGATAAATGAGACAATCACCCCAGCAATTTAGTGAATGAAGAAATAAATAAATGTATATTATACAGTACTAAAATTATATTGAAATTGATCTCTAAGCAGTATTTTATTTATGCACAGTGGACTGGATCGGTCTTGTGAGTAAATATTCACAAATTCTCTTCATTTAAAAACTATGTTTCTATTTTGGCTTTGGGGGGGATTGTACTTCTTTCTTTCTGCCTTTTGAAAATTTATTTTTGTAGTGCTGGCTGTCCTAGAACTTGCTCTGTAAGAAAAGCTGACCACCAACTTAGAGATCTCCCTGTCTCTATTTCTCCTGTTTGAAACTTCTAGTTTCTTTGGAACTTTTTGATGAATATACACTTACCAGTTTGTACATACCATGCATGTCATTTGGAGTCAGGATGATATTTTCTAGTTCCATTCATTTGCCTGAAAAATTCATGATGCCCTGCTTTTTAAGAGCTGAATAGTATTCAGTTGTATAAATGAACCACATTTTCTGTAACAATTCTATGGGTGAGGGCTATCAGGGTTGTTTTCAGCTTCTGGATATTACAAACTAGGCTGCTATGAACATAGCAAAATATCTATCCTTATTATATGGTGGGGCATCTTTGAGTATATGCCCAGAAGTGATATAGCTGGCTTGTCAGGTAGAAGAGTTTCCAATTTTCTGAGGAACCACCAGATTGATTTCCAGAGTGGTTGCACCAGTTTGCAATCCTACCAGCAATGGAGGAGTGTTCCAGTTTCTCCACATCCTGACCAGCATGTGCTGTCACCTGAGTTTTTGATCTTAGTCATTCTGATTGTTGTAACGTAGAATCTCAAGGTCATTTTAATTTGAATTTGCCTGATGACCAAGAATGTTGAATATTTCTTTAAGTGATTTTCAGTCATTCAAGATTCTAATATGGATGAATTAGTGGAATGACTGAAGAGGCTGAAGGGGAAGATGATCCTACAGCACCAGTTTCAAATATCCTGGACAACTTGGAGCTCCCAGAGACTGAGCTACCCACCCAAGCAGCATATACTGTATGGTCAAAACCACAGACACATATATAGCTGAGGACTGCCTGATCTAGCTTCAGTGAGAGAGGATGTGCCTAATGCTAATTAGACTTGAAGCCCTAGTGAAGGGGACCACCCTCTTAGAGGGAAGGAGGAGGAGGAATTTGATAAGGAATTGAGGAAGGAGGAAATGGCTCACATTTAAATTAAAAAAAAAAAAAAAGATTTCCAGGTGCCGGAAGCCAGGAACCTCGCCCTGACCTTCACCCCCTACCTTTCCCCACCTGCATAATGTCCCTGGCAGCCTGGCAACCACAAGATCCTGCTTGGCAAGCAGTGTATAGCAGAGAGACCATAACTCAAAGCAGTATACCATATCTTCTGAAGAATAGCAGGTAGATCATAATTCAAGGCAGTGTACCGTATAGACCATGACATATTTCAAGGCACAGGCCGAGAAGACTCTGTACTTTTCTACCACCTGGCCCCTCTTACCCCCTCCCCTTGTAAAGCATGCTATAAAAAAGCATTTCATGTTTAAATACATGACTCTTGATAAGCAAATGTTTGCTTGAGTCCTTTCCCTCTCTCACCCGTTCTTCTTTCAGGTTGCGGTCCTCCTCACCCCCACTAATAACTAGGATCCGCCGGTCAGGTCATCCAGGCATTAAACTCACAAAGATTCTCCTACCTAAGCCACCTGAGAGCTGCTTAACCAAATATCCAAGTGTGTTCTCAATTACATCCAATTATGAATTGAGTCATTCTGATTTCTATGGGATATTTTGGTTTATATAGGTTTTATTTTGTTTTTTGAGTAAGTCTCACTAAGAATACCAGGGTGACCTTGAATTCAAAACAATCCAGGCTGGAATGTCAGATATGAGTTATTCAAGTTCCTTCCCTACTGATCGTTATGTCACTTTAAGCCTGGCATTATTTGCCGGGGAAACAATGAAGAAGTCAAAGTACTACTATCACAAATGATATGGTAGTACACCTAATATTCCTCAAAAATTCTACAGGAAAACCCAACAGCTGATAAACACCCTAAGCAAAGCAGCTGGATTCAATATTAATTCACATAAATCAGTAGCCATCCTTTATGCAAAAGATAAATGGGCCCAGAAAGAAATTGGAGAAGCAACCCACTTTACAATAGCTATAAATAATATACTATATCTTGGTATATATTTAGTTAAGAAAGTGAATGATCTGTGTGAAAAGAACTTCAAGTTTCTGAAGAAAGCTATTGATTGCCTATGTTCATGGATAGCTAGGAATAACTTAGTGAAAAATGGCCATGTTACAAAAAGCAAAGATGCAAAGGAACCCACATCTCAATTCCAATACAGCATAAGACCAGATACATTAAATCTCATAGAAGTGAAAGTGGAAAATACCATTGAACACATTGGTACAAGAGACAAATTCATGAGCAGAAAACCAATGGCTAAGTTTCTAATATCAACATTTGATAAATGGGACATGATAAACCTTCAAATCTTCTGTAAAGCAAAGAAAACTACCAAAGAGACTAAATGGCAGCCTACATATTGAGAAAGCTTCTTCACCAACCCTACCCTTTACAGAGTGCTAACATCTGAAATTTGTAAAGAACATAAGAAGATTAGACACCAACAACCTAAATAACCGGATTTAAAAAATGGTACACAAAGCTAAACAGTTAATGCTCAACAGATGAATCTTGAATGGTGGTGAAGCACTGAAAAAAATGTTCAAAGTCCTTACTCAAAGGGAAATACAAATCTACTCAACTCTGAGGTTCCACCATACAACCATCAGATTGGCTACAATCAAACTTCAAGTGACAGCACATGGTAATAGCATATGGAACAAGAGTAACTTTTCTTATTTGCTGTTGGGAATTAAAACTTGGACAATCACATTGAAAATAAATTTGGTAGTTTCTCAGAAACTTGGAATAGTTCTACCTCAAGATCCAGCTATACCCCTGCTGGGCATATACCCAAAATAATGCACCACCATGTCACAAAAACAGTTCTTTAACTATGTCCATAGAAGCTTTATTCATATTAGGCATTAACTGGAAACAACCTAGATATCCATCAACTGAAGAATGAATAAAGAAAACGTGGTACATCCAAACAATAGAATACTACTCAAACAATGGCTTACTAGTCAACTATGAAAAACAAAACATCAGGAATTTTACAGGCAAATGGATTGATCTTGAGACTATCATCCTAAGGAAGATAACTCTGTCCCAAAAAGACATGCATTATATGCATTCACTTATAAGTGGATATTAGCCATAAATTACAGGATACCCACTCCATACTCCACAGACACAAAGAAGCTAAACAGAAGGAAGGCACAAGTGAGGATGCTTGAATCTCACTTAGAAGGGGGAATAATCTAGTCATAATAGCCAGAGAGATGGAAAGAACTAGGTAAAAGAGATGATGAGAAGGGGAATTGGAAGTGAGACATTCAGCTTTGCTTTAAAATGTCATCAGAGTCACAGGAAGATGGTTTCACAAAAAAGTGTGGGGTTCATTGTGCTTTTCTTGTTATCAGTTTGCAGTGGAGTGGGATTGAGGTGAGCAAAGGATGTGATTGGGCACAACAACCCGGAAGGATTAGTTGAAATGAGTGCTTATGGATCTTCAGGAGGCTGATAAGGGAACTATGGCAATGAGGAGGACAGATCATAGGTAATGGGAAACACAGAGTTTCCAACATTGCAAGACCAGCGATGGTGCTCTGTACTGTTTAATTACTTAAATTAGGTAGGAAGGAGACTTGCTAAAGGAGAATTGCAGACAAGAAGAAGCCTGCTGAAAGATGAAACCCTGACCATCTCTGCTCTGCAGGACCTGCCCCTGGAGCTCTTCCCACCACTCTCCAAGGATGCATTCATCAGCAAAAAAACTAACATCATGAGGCAGATGGTGGCAGCCTGGCCCTTCCCATGCCTTCCTGTGGGAGACCTGATGGAGACACCCTCTCACCTGGAGACCCTGAAGGCTGTGCTGGATGTCCTGGATTTATAGATGACACCAAAGGATGGACCCAGGTAAGTGAGACCATGGTAGCATGGAGGGGAGTGTGTGGGTGGATGAAATACAATACAGTTTTCATAATGTGGTCCAAGCGTTCTAATGCTACAATCTTGGAGGAGAGAAAAAAAGAAAAAGAACAGTGGTGTGTGCAGCATAGCAGTAATCAGATGTATGCCACATACACTGAGTCTGTACCTGCCTCTTCCCTCAAGGAATGGATTTAAGGGATGTTGAGTTGTGGGGTCAAATCTGATTGCACATTGTGTCTCCTGACATTTGAACTTCCATCCCATTTCACCCACAGGATGTGGAACCTACAAGTGCTTGCTTTACAAGTTGCCAATGACAATTTTTAGAATGTATGGGTTGGAATAGAGGATGGTGGCTCTGCACACCAGACATTAGCCCAACCCAACCAGTGATGTATCATTCCATACAAGGGGGAAACAGGCTGTGACTGTATTACTTAACCTTTTATCCAGTCCTGGCACCCAAGAAAATGCCTGAACTATTTTTATCAGTGGGCCAAGGAAAGAAAAGATTTACTACAGGTGATGAGTCTGAAGCTAGTTTCGGACCAACACTCTCTGTAACCACTTAAAACTGTTGGAGGTATTTGACCCAGACTCTGTCCAGGAATTGGAAGTGCATAAAGGCTGGGACCTGGAAATCTTTGCAATGATAGTCCCTGCCCTGGGGCTGATGAGAAAACTTCAGAAACTCCTTCTCAGTGAAATTCAAATGCATTCAAAGTGGCTGGGGAACAAGAAATCAAAGACTGTTGTGTTACAGAGATCATTTCCTGGTTCTCCAAACTCCACAAGCTCCAGCATCTCTGTCTGAATAATGTCTGCTTCTTGACTGAGCACCTAGACCAAGTGCTCAGGTAAGGAAGCATAGAGAGCTTTATACAGGGGCCAGAACAAAGCCTTTCCGTGTTAAATAAAACAAAAGTGTATAAGTGTAGCTTCTCAGTCACTGTTGAATTCATATTTATGTGACTTTAGACTAATTTATCAGAATTTTCCTTCTACTCTAGTGTTGTGGATAGGCCTGGTGCTGTTTGTATTTTGATGTTAATTCTGCTTTCCTAGAGAGATGGCAGATGAGGAGTCAAGTACTCAGGTGACTTCTTGTAAAATCATTCCTTAATGAATAAATCAGCCAATCACTAGGTGACTAGGGGGGGACTTCCAGGTTGGATAGGAGAAGAGAGGAAGCAGAAGAGAGATAAGACCTTTTGGATGGGGATTACATGAGGACAAGTAGTAGCTACTAGTGTCTCCTGGCTTATATGGCAGATCCACCAAGATTTGACACCCAGGGATTTATATATATAATATGTCTTACAAGATTATGATTCTAGTTGTGGCCAGGGATTGAGTTACCATTGTTTCTGAACTAAGCTTGCCTGGTGTTTCCCTTCACGAAGCAGTTTGACTGGGTTCCAGAGAGAAAGAAACAGAGGCAAAACGTGTAGGTTTGCCAGATATGCACCACAAAAGTCATGGGCGTTTTGAAGCATGGGGCTGGCATGGTAGAGATCCTCCAGTGGGAACTTTGCAGGCTGGCTGGAGAGATTTTGGAGGTCTGAGTCAGAGAGTTTCCACAAGACAAGAACAGGGCAGTCAGCCAAACGGGCCAGAGAGTAGCTGGGTTTAGCAAGGGAACTTGCTGTTCTTTTTTAATATTTCCCACTAAACTATAGTATCCTCTGTTATACCTCAGTAAGCTCAGACTGTCAGGGATATGTTCATGATTTAGAAAAGATCTTGGCCTCATACTCAGATGTAGGGAAAAACAAATCTTTAAAGGATATGAGAGCTTATATCATATATTGCCCCATGTCAGCTGTCATTAAAATTGTATGTACAGTTTCCACCTGCCTGTGATTCCGCCTGGCTCAAAGGCTATCTGAGAACAGGTTGGGGCTCAGTAATGATTGAGAGTGATTATGGCCACAGGGATGCTATGTGGATAGGACAGAGACTGTGCCATAAAGGTGGAGCTTATTAAGCTAAACGTTGTGGTCAAACCTAGGGATGGTTCAACATGTCTCCTACTAAGTCCTACTGGGTTTTCCTTTCTGATACCATTTTGGCCACTGATGTCTTCGTTCTTGTAGGTTCTTCTTGAGGCAGCTGAGGAGAAATAGCATCAGCCGAGCAGAAGTCTTTTGTCTATGAGATTTTTAGGGTTACTGTATAATAATTAAAATTTCATTTATCTAAGTCCAAGATACTCTGCTACTGTAGCTGACCTGCCTTCTTTGTTCCTCTGAGCCAAGAAACTGCAGCTGAAGCCATTTTGCCCCTCATCTTAAAACACCAGGAGAGTAAGTGAAGGTCTAATTGCTAGAGACTTTTCCCTTTTGCCCACATGCCTCTTGCTTCTCAGGCTAGGCGCATGTGTGGAGAATCACTACCAGACAGTACATCTTGAGGGATCTGCTCCAAAGGTGTGTGCTATAGCTTAGTGATTGTTATATCTGCTTAATAATAAGAAGAAAAGAATAATAATAGCAGGAATCTTTCCTAAAAATGAGTTCTTTACAACCTTGCTGAATAAGGACAGACCTGTTATAGGTTATATGATAATCCAAGGCAGTGTTTTCAGACACATATGCATTTGGAGAAATGAACAAGCACCAAAACAGAGAAAGAAAAAGTTTCTACCCTTTTAATGCTAAATTAATTAAACCCATTTTTAAAGGAAAGTTTTGTTCCTTTAACAGGACTA
>NW_021608079.1:0-3277 GCF_004785775.1 Grammomys surdaster | reverse complement strand
AAAAAAAAAAAAAAAAAAAAAAAAAAAAAAAAAAAAAAAAAAAAAAAGAAAGCAGTCAATGGTGCTGGTGTTTTCTTGGGTTAGGACACTGAGGGTGAGTTCACTAGAACCTACCAGGGCTAGGTCAGCTGTGTGTCTCTCCTTTGTGACAGTTTGCTCTTCTTTACCCTCAGTGAGTCTGAGGACCCATGTCCCAAGAGTTTCTGCCTAAGCTGGGGAAGTTTTTCTGTAAGAGAAGAGAGAACAGCCACACCTGCTTGAGCCTTTTGGGGTTTGTTTTAAATAATTTAACATTAATGAAGGATTTGATTCATTGCCACCCATTGATTCCATTGCCTGTGCCTCTTCATGCATCCCATTTTTGCCTTATTGAGTCAACGATTTCAGGGATACTTGTAGAATATTAAGACAAAAAATGATACTTTTCAAGAAAGTCCAACCTTCCTTACTGAGGAAGCCCATTTAATTCCCCTAAAAACATTGATTATCATCGCCCTCACAAGTCAGGACTTGATAAATATGTGCTTAGTATGTACTCTATAAAAAAGATGTTTACTTAATAATGAAAAATATAATATCATCTTTACCATTAGATGGCAAAGCCCTTGGCAATGAGAATTCAGTCTTCTTCAGTATCCTTCACAGTATAGGACACAAGGTAGAAAGATTAATAAACATTGCCTGGCAAGTGATGGTGACATTTACACTTAGTTATACGTGTACTCATTTTTTGAGAAGTCCAACAAAGTCTTATTGACTGATACTACCCAGGTATAGAACTCAGTCATGTATATAACTGTAATGGCTAGCTCATTTTCAGATTCTCCTACATGCTATAGCAGTATTCCTATTAATTCTTTAATCCTCATAGCCTTCCTATGAATTGGGCTGGAGGCTAACGAAACAAAGTAGCAAGATCATAGCACTGTGTGACCAACCACCTCTGCCTGATGAATAAACAGTCCTGGTCCCTCTTCTCAAGGGACCTCCCATCAGATTGGGATGAGTCTGTAAATGGAACACATGCTAATCAAGTCTGGGTTGTCAGATGAACTTCTGTTTAGAGGGAGGCAGGTGGTTCTCTTCTGAGGAAACTGAATACTGAGGGGAAGGCTGAACTCATGGTGGGCCTTCTGGAAATTCCATAGAACTGTGCCTGTAGCCTGCAGATATTTCTCCATTGTTTCTAGTGATGGGCTGAACTCTTTTTCTCTGAAGTCAGTGGGCACAGGTGGCATGTTGAATTCACAGCCCTCCCAGAGCTGCTTATCTTAGACACTGTATTTGGGCTTCCATCTAGAAGGGCAGGAGAGTGCCATGCATCTCTGCTCATTGGCATTCTGTGATAAAGATAACTACTCCTAGTGGTTCCTCCCATCATTGGGTAGCTCTTGTGCTGAGCTGCAGCAGGTTATATATTTCCTAGCATCCTTGCTGAGCTCCCTGAGACAAGTCTTCCCAATAGGACAACGTGTTTGGTTATAGTTTATACAGTTCATTCATTTCTTTACTTACAGCGTAACACTGGGTATGTTGCTGGTGATGTGTGAATTATTTAAGCCCTGGCCTTAGCTGAGCCCTCTAAGATTTCATAGAATTGGGAGGAAAGAGAGGGATAACAGTGGATTCCCTAGACGGTTTGGTGGCAGGTATAATGGCTGCCTAAAAGAGATCACCAATAACACAAAAGAGACAACCCTTTTATCAGAGGAATTAACTTCTGGGCCACCTTCCTGAGTGTTTCCTGCAGTTCCTTATGCACAATTTTCTCCACATCCTGTCCCCAGATGTCAGCATAAAAAAAGCAGCTTCAAGAAATGTACCAGGGAAAATTACCTTTACAATATCCCTAGTGCAGAAATCTCCCCTGAGTTCTAGACCTGGTTGTCTATATGCCTCTTTCCTTTTGGCTTTGTCACTCCAAAGCCACTTACATCTCAACATACCAACAGTCAAACTCATGGGTTTTCCTGTAACACATTCTTAAAGAGGCTAATGCAACCTTTTTGTTGTCACACAGTGGATAAGATGGTTTGTATATGCTCGGCCCAGGGAGTGGAGCTATTAAGAGATGTGTCCTTGTTGGAGTGGGTGTGTCACAATGGGGATGGGCTTAAATACCCTCAACCTAGCTATCTGAAAGCCAGTTTTCCATTAGCAGCCTTCAGATGAAGACGTGTAACTCTCAGCTTGTCTGCATCATGCCTGCCTGGATGCTGTCACGCTCCCACCTTGATGATAATAGACTGACTCTCTGAACCTGTAAGCCAACTCCGATTGAATGTTGTTCTTTTTTTTTTTTTATTTTATTTTATTTTTTTTTTAATTTTTTTATTGGATGTTTTATTTACATTTCATATGTTGTCCCCTTACCCCATCCCCCACCCACCCAGGAACCCCCAATCCCCTCACACCTCCTCCTTCTTCTTTGTGGATGTAACCTCTATCTACCCCCCCACTCCCACCTCCCCACCCTCAAAACTCCCACCCCCTGGGGCGTCCAGCCTTCATGAGGTCAAGGATCTCATCTTCCACCTGTGCCCAGCAGGGCCCTCCACTCTTATATATTCAGCTAAGGCCCTGGATCCCTCCATAAGTGCTCCCAGGCTGGTGGTTTAGACCCTGGGAGCTGTGGTTGGTTGGTATTGTTGCTCTCCTCATGGGGCCACAAATCCTTTCAGCTCCTTCAGTCTTCACTCTAACTCCTCCATTGAGAACCCCATGATCACTTCAATGGCTAGTTGTGAGCATCTGCCTCTGAATATGTCAGACTCTTGAAGACCTCTGAGGAGACATCCATATCAGGCTCTTATCAGCATGCACTTCCTGACTTCCACATCAGCATCTACCTTTGGTGACTGCACATGGGATGGATACTCAGGTGGAAAGGTCTTCAGACGGCCCCTCCTTCAGTTTTTGTCCCTCGCTTTGTCTCCATATTTGCTCCCTTGAGTATTTTGTTGCTCCTTCTAAGAAGGACCGAATCACCCCCACTTGGTCTTCATTCTTTATGGACTTCATGTGGCCTGTGAGTTGCATCTTGTGCATTTTAAGGTTCTGGGCTAATATCCAATAATCAGTGAGTGAATACCATGTGTGTTCTTTTGTGATTGGCTTACCTCACTCAGTATGATAATTTCTAGTTCCATCCATTTACCTAGGAACCTCTCAAATTCATTGTTTTTAATAGCTGAGTAATACTCAATTGTGTAAATATACCACATTTTTTTAATCCATTCCTCAGTTGAAGGACATCTGGGTTCTTTCCAGCTCCTGG
>NW_021608078.1:0-1072 GCF_004785775.1 Grammomys surdaster | reverse complement strand
TTGTTCTGAGATAAATAGGCCTTGGCCTGAATTGAAACTAATGCCTACTGTTCTCAATTATGAGGATTCCTGGGGCTTCTTAAACCCACTTTAACCTTGCCATGTCTTCTGTCTGGTGGCAGGCTCCACTGCCCCATATAAAACTACACACACACAAAAATCTGTCATCTAATCAATACATGGGGTAGAAAACTAAATAGATGGTCCTCAAAAGAAGACTTGCAAAGGTAGATACTTCAGCCAGTGTTCAGCATCCTCTTCATCCTGGAAATGGGATTAGAAGTGTATTATATGACCTTTGCCCCCTCCAACATGACTGGTAACAAGAAAACCAAGGACATCAAATGGTGGGCAGGACAGGGAGAATCATAGATGCTTACACACTGAGAGTAGGAAGTGAAACTGCGTTAGCCATCCTGGCTGCCAGAATGAAAGTTTCTCAAAACAAGGAAAGTGGGACTGCTGTCTGATCCATCAGTAAGATGCAGGGATACTCAGACATCCAGGCTCGTTGTTAAACTGTTCACTGTAGCTTAGAAAAGGAACCAGCCAGGAGGTATTCCAAGAAATCAGGAACACTGATCCATCATTAGTGATCTTAGTGATCTATTTAGAGACTGTGTGTGTGTGTGTGTGTGTGTGCCCATGCGCATGCGTGCGCTCGAGCTTGTGTGTATATGTTTATGCATGCAATATGTCTCATTTGCATCCTCTTCCCAGTGGCCTGCTTACTTTCCTAACACTGATTTGTGGACTTCCTTCCATTCTTCACTCTGATGCTCTGTCATACGAATTACATACTATGCCTCCCTCTTCTTGCTCACAATATCTCTTGTCTTCTTCTCTCAGAACTTGTCTATTCTCTTGCTTAGTAAGTGTCCACTGCTCTCTGCATATAAGGGGTTTAGGTTTTGTTTTAGGGCAGTATTTGATCACTGTTAGGATCTGTTCAGATAGTTTCTGATCCTTTTCTTCACAGACTTAGCAAGATTCTTCTGCCAGGAAGAACATTCAATTATTAAAAGAAAAAATAGATGTCATCATAGCATGGAATGTTAACATAGAATTCAGA
>NW_021608077.1:0-1133 GCF_004785775.1 Grammomys surdaster | reverse complement strand
AGGAGCAAGCGTGACTGTGTCCTCAGGAACGATTGCAACTGTTCCATATGCCTTCCCAGCTGGTGCATCAGGACTTTAAAGCCCTGGCTCGCCAGGTCCCACATGGAATAGTCTTTCACTTAACGCATTAAAAATGAAGCACAGGTACCACAGCATCCCCCTTTGAAATCATAGGGACTTTCTTTCGGTACAAAGGACCTTTCTTTTCTATTTATTTATTTATTTATTTATTTATTTATTTATTTATTTATTTATAATAAGCCTTTATTAGCACTAATGCTGGGCAGATATCCACCTTTTCTTTTTTCTTTTTATTGGATATTTTCTTTTTTTTTTATTGGATGTTTTATTTACATTTCCTATGTTGTCCCCTTACCCCACCCCCCACCCACCCCGGAACCCCCAATCCCCTCACCCCTCCTCCTTCTTCTCTGTGGATGTAACCTCTATCTATTCCCCCCCACTCCCACCTCCCGACCCTCAAAATTCCCACCCCCTGGGGCATCCAGCCTTCATGAGGTCAAGGTTCTCTTCTTCCACCTATGCCCAGCAGGGCCCTCCACTCTTACATATTCAGTTGAAGCCCTGGATCCCCCCCCAAGTGCTCCCAGGCTGGTGGTTTAGACCCTGGGAGCTGTGGTTGGTTGGTATTATTGTTCTCCTCATGGTGCCATAAATCCTTTCAGCTCCTTCAGTCTTCACTCTAACTCCTCTATTGAGAAACCCATGATCAGTTCAATGGCTAGTTGTGAGCATCTGCCTCTGAATATGTCAGACTCTTGAAGACCTCTGAGGAGACATCCATATCAGGCTCTTATCAGCATGTACTTCCTGACTTCCACATCAGCATCTACCTTTGGTGACTGCACATGGGATGGATACTCAGGTGGAAAGGTCTTCAGACGGCCCCTCCTTCAGTTTTTGTCCCTCGCTTTGTCTCCATATTTGCTCCCTTGAGTATTTTGTTGCTCCTTCTAAGAAGGAGCGAATCACCCCCACTTGGTCTTCCTTCTTTATGGACTTCATGTGGCCTGTGAGTTGCATCTTGGGCATTTCAAGGTTCTGGGCTAATATCCAATAATCAGTGAGTGAATACCATGTGTGTTCTTTTGTGATTGGCTTACCTCACTCAG
>NW_021608076.1:0-1824 GCF_004785775.1 Grammomys surdaster | reverse complement strand
CCTTGTTTGTTTTTTGTGGGGAAGGTTGCAAGGGTGGATGGAGGACACGGAGGGATGGGGAGATATGTGGGATCAGTGTTGATATGACATTCATGGAGAGTCAAAAAGAAGTTTTTACAAATCTTAATAGTGTCATATGCTTGCTGAATACTTAATATACAAGTTGTCTTTTTAAAGGTGGTTTGCATGCTTTAGTGATTTAGTCTTGAGATCAACCCAAAACAGACATTGTAAGGAAATGCAAGCTATAGGGTAGGGTACTGAGACACAAGAACACCCAGTAGCCTGGCCGATGTAAAGAACCTTATACATTCAGAAGGCCATACCCAACTCACAAAGCCATCTCAGAACTCATAGATTTTAATAACAATATTAATGTAGAGATATTAATTTCTTCTTATATTAGGAACTCTACGTAATTGTGCCCCATTTTCCAGGAGAGTCAATTTTACTTGTAAGAGTAACATAGAAAACAGGAAGTGCTTTACCCACAGCAGGGCTCCTGAGGACATAAGTGTTGTTAAGTACAGTCCAAGTCTATAGGCAGGATGTTAGACACAGGCTCATGCCCTGTTCCATTCTGGAGACACACACTGTTCCTTCTGATTACACTTGGGACTGGATAAAATATTACAAATTCATAGCCAGAAGAAAAGATCAGTGTTTCCCTGCCACTGTCATTCCTGTAGCTCATGTCTTAGTCACTGGCACAGGAACAGTCCTAGGAGAGGTGACATCAACTACAATAAGGAGAAGCAATGAGTTGTGACCACAGCTGCTTTCATAAAACACCTGCTATAAGTTCCCTTAAGCCATAACCGGCTCCCCTGTGTACTTGACACCAAGTTAAAAGAAAATTGCTTTCTTATTTCATATATTCTATGGACAGGAACTTTAAAATAAAAAGTGAAATTAGTCAATAAAGATTTGTTTACTCTGTTTTCTAGTTTGAAGAACAATTTCTGAAAACTCGGGATGACCTGGAAAGGTTGAGAAATGGTAAGAAACAGATCTAAATGTTCCTGAGGCGGGTTCTGGTGGAAGCTTTACACATTAAATTACCTACCTAATTCTTGTCTTCACTGATGGATAAGGTGGTAGGTAGATTGTAAGTCATGGGTCTTCTCTATGTCCAGATCTGAAAAATCTCTCAGTTAACGGAGCTGAAAAGCTCTTGATAGTTGCTGAGAAACCATCCGCAGAGCCCCATGGATGTCCCATCTCTGCTTGCACATGCTCTCTGCCTTACCTCAGGCTCCCACAGTGCCCTCCATCCACATACAACTCACTGGATGCCAGGAGCAAATGTGTCATTCAGTTACCTTGAGTTCTAACAGGTTTAACATACTGATTCGCTAATACTGTATTCTAGGAGTAACAGAAAGATTAGACTGGTTACGTGGAAGACTATGAGAGAGGGTAAGGGGAGAAAGGGAGAAGGCCAACACCTGTGAGTGAAGGTCACTGAGCTTACCCAGCACATAGTGCCCCTTGGTATTTGTTGAAAAGCACACAATGCCCCTTGATGTTAGTGAAAAACACACAGAAACCTACATAGAAGCAATTTCATGACTTTACTTTGATGTCATGAACAGCATGAAACTTTAGGACTGTCCTTTTTTTATTGTAAGGAAACCCACTGACAGTACAATTATACTTCCTTCAACTTCTTCCTAAAATATACATGAAGATGAAATAAACACACCATCACATCCTGTCAGCAGATACAGTATTAGGGTTCATGGTAAGAAATAAAAACACCAGTAAAATAATAGGCTACATCTTAGAAGACACTAAAGGTGCAGGAAACAAAATATTAAGTGC